>NC_041401.2:68770745-69021357 GCF_900747795.2 Erpetoichthys calabaricus | reverse complement strand
CCAAAAGCCAATTGCATTCTGGTTTAGCAAGTAACAATGAGGGTTATCCCTATTCTTTTGCAGTGGTCAATCTATTTATTTACTTTTTTTGTGCTGGCATTTAAATTTTAACTCCTCTCAAAATGGAAGGACACTGCAGTTTACAATTTAGCAAGAAAATAAAATGTTACGCCATTTTACTTTTTCATCATATTTGGCAGCATTCTTCTGTCTTTTTTTCTTTTTCAGATGATGAATCCAGCAAAAACAATTTAAAATTCCACTGCTTTCCTGTAGAAGATGATTATTTACCTTTATCTTACTCCTAAATATCAAAAAATCATATATTTTGTAATAGTGATGAGACACCTAGTCTATTCTTCAATGTCATCATCATTTAACCTAGTCTTGCCTTCCAAGAACTTGGAGGGATACTATTTTACTTTAGTTATACTGAAAATAATAACACAAATATTACACCAATACAAATAAAGACATGTAATTTAAAAATTCTACCAACAGTATTATGTCATTAGTAATTCTATTAATAATTTAATAAAACTGTTACCGGTAATATTTTATTTTATACACAGGTGCATCTCAATAAATTAGAATATCATCGAACATTTATTTCAGTAATTCAATTCAGAAAGTGAAACTCATATTATATAGATTCATTACAGATTGACAAATTTCAAGTGTATTTCTTTTCATTTTGCTGATTATGGCTTATAGCTAATGAAAATCCAAAATTCAATATCTCAGAAAATTAGAATATTGTGAAAAAGTTCAATATTGTAGACTCATGGTGTCACACTCCACTAAACTAATTAACCCAAAACTCATGCAAAGGTATCCCGAGTCTTTAAATGGTCTCTCAGTCTGGTTCAGTAGGCCACACAATCATGGGGAAGACTGCTGACTTGACAGTTGTCCAGAAGACAGTCATTGACACCCTCCACACCCGCCACAAAAGATAACTGATAAAGAAGTTGGCTGTTCACAGAGTGCTATATCCAAGCATATTAATGGAAAGTTGAGTGGAAGGAAACAATGTGACAGATAAAGGTGCACAAGCAACAGGGATAACCACAGCATTGAGAGGATTGTAAAGCACAGCCCATTCAAGAATTTGAGGGAGGTTCACAAGGAATGGACTGCAGCTGGAGTCAGTGCTTCAAGAGCCACCAGACACAGACATATCAGGGACATGGGCTACAACTGTCTTAACTGGGCTAAGGAGAAAACGGACTGGACTGTTGTTCAATGGTCCAAAGTCCTCTTTTCAGATGAAAATAAATTTTGCATTTCATTTGGAAATCAAGGTCCCAGAGTTTGGAGGAAGAGTGGAGAGGCACAGAATCCAAGTTGCTTGAGGTCCAGTGTGAAGTTTCCACAGTCGGTGATGATTTGGGGAGCCATGTCATCTGTTGGTGTTGGTCTACTGTGTTTTATCAAGTCTAAAGTCAGTGCAGCTGTCTACCAGGAAATTTTAGAGCACTCCATTCTTCCCTCTGCTGACAAGCTTTATTGAGATGCTGATTTAATTTTCCAGTAGGACTTGGCACCTGCCCACACTGCCAAAAGTACCAATACCTGGTTTAATAACCATGGTATCACTGTGCTTGACTGGCCAGCAAACTCGCTTGACCTAAACTCCAGAGAGAATCTATGGAGTATTGTCAAGAGGAAGATGAGACACCAGACCCAACAATGCAGATGAGCTGAAGGCCACTATCAAAGCATCATGGGCTTCCATAACACCTCAGCCGTACCACAGGCTGATCGCCTCCATGCCACGTCACACTGATGCAGTAATTCTTACAAAAAGAGCCCCAACCAAGTATTGAGTGTGTACATAGACATACTTTTCAGTAGGCCAACATTTCTGTACTAAAAATGATTTTTTTTATTGGTCTTACGTAATATTCTCATTTTCTGAGATACTAAATTTTCAGTTTTCATTACCTGTAAGCCATAATCAGCAAAATAAAAAGAAATAAACGCTTGAAATATATCACTCTGTGTGTAATGAATCTATATATGAGTTTCACTTTTTGAATTGAATTACTAAAATAAATTAACTTTTCGATGATATTCTAATTTATTGAGATGCACCTGTATGTCATGCACTGGCAAAGCTGTCATTAGTACTTTCATTGCATAGAACAATCTTTAACTCAATAAAGTTCTCTCTTAAGAGGCTTACATTGCCAGGAGGCACAAGTGGGTTACTTCTATCACTTTTACTCTTTGAGGGCTGAATATTTTTTCAGTTGTCTTCATGCAGGCGCTGGCTGCTGGGCCTATAGGAGGATCTGATAAGAGAGCATAGCGAATGCTCAAAGCAAAATACTCTGTAGACAACGTTTTGCGTATTATTGCTGAATTGGACTCAGGCGTACTGCACTCCGATTTTGATGCAAGTGATTTGGAGATCAAAAATGAAAGTGATGTACCAGCATCAGCTGATCGGTCCATAGCTGATTGTTGAGCTGAATGCTTTCATGTAGCGACCGGCGGCTGCATGAAGACAGTACTGTACGTCATTATATGTCAACACCAGCCTCGAAAGAGTTAAATAAAAAGTGACAACTGGTTACGGCTATAAAGCCTTCGGCACCCAGCAACACCACAGCAGAGTGAACAGACCTGAATCAGACTTATGAGAAAGCAAACTTTCAGACTGACTCAAACAGCACTATAGAACAGCTGCAAGTATCTATCAGCTCCACTCAACGTATGCATTCTTAGTGCTTTGAGTTAAAAATAGAAGTACAGGAGACCTTTAGCATAACTGTATTGTACTACAAAGCTATAATAACTATTAATTCATTTTTCAATTTTGTAACTTCTATTCTATTATATACATTTACTAAAGATGCAAGCCCTTTGTTCAAAAGTAGTATGTGGTTTCAAATTATCTTTGCTTTCACACTCTATGATAACGGTCTTGTAAATATCAGAACATCACTCTTATTAAATCCAACTTACACCTGACTTTGTTATATCTCTGTAAAGCCTTTTCTTTAACTTCTTCCACTAAAAAAGGAGTCAAAGATTTAGAGAGCATCATTAATTTGTTCACAAAGTGCTAATCACACAGATGAATTAGGATTTCAGGTTATGATGACCAGGTATACATAGGAAAGGCATGATGACTTTTTTTAAAACGTATTTTTAAAATAAAGAGATGCTACTCTCAATGCAGACCCGCGCGTCAGCTGTTTTCAACTGCCAGTCAGACAATCTGCAAACTTGTGAGATGTCACAGGGTTAGCATAAAAGGACCTGATTGCTACCTACATCTATAACATCGGAGAACCTAAGAGACTCTAAAGATCACAAAGTGGGATATATTAAATATTCCCGTATTCACCTAGTAGCACTGCGATCACAGCTGCCTAAGAAGCTCCGTTACACCCTATCAGAGGAGATGATCATCTGAAGATGGAAAAGACGAAGCTCCAGAAGTGAGGATAAAGGTAAGGTGGAAAGGATTCAGACCTGTCCTGATGCCCTAAAATGAGAAATGTTCAACTGCTTTTATATGTGTTGTGTGAACTGTTGCATTTCATAGCAAGATGCAGGAAGTTCAGGTTCTGTGACATTTTGGGTATGGCGAAGAACTGGCTTAAACCCCTTATTATAGATGCTATTTTAATGTTGGATGGGGTTTCAGCAGAGTGAGTAGAAAAAGAGCGGGCATGGGCTGGCTGGAAATTTCTGTAAGTGAGCAATTGTGAAAAAGGGGAGCATAGGACAGTTGAAAATAATTCAGTGGTTCAGACACTGGACTCCTGGCTGACTCAGCAACAAAAATGATTTACTCTGTTACCAGTATTTTAAACAGTGAATCACTCTGAATGCTGGTCACTTCAAACAACAAAAAGGCATCTATCAGTATGCTTCATTCATGGATCCTACAAGCTAGACCTGCTCTTTTTAAAGGTTAATGACCTTAAATATAAACCTGTAGTACAATCTGAGCAGGTCTGACCTTGTCTTAATCCCACCTACAGCACTGCTATTGACAGCAGCAGCTATTATTCAAACCCTGAAGTTCTTGTGTGTTTAAAGGAGTTGCTATACTATATATATATATATATATATATATTTATATATATATATATATTATACTATATATACACATACAGTTAGGTCCATAAATATTTGTACAGAAACAACTTTTTTCTAATTTTGGTTCTGTACAATTACCACAATGAATTTTAAATGAAACAGTTCAGATGCAGTTGAAGTGCAGACTTTCAGCTTTAATTCAGTGGGGTGAACAAAACGATTGCATAAAAATGTGAGGTAACCTAAAGCATTTTTGAACACAATCCCTTCATTTCAGGGGCTCAAAAGTATTGGACAAATTAAATAACTGGAAATTAAAATGTTCATTTCTAATACTTGGTTGAAAACCCTTTGCTGGCAATGACAGCCTGAAGTCTTGAACTCATGGTCATCACCAGATGCTGGGTTTCCTCTTTTTTAATGCTCTGCCAGGCCTTTAATGCAGTGGCTTTCAGTTGCTGTTTGTTTGTGGGCCATTTCTGTCCGAATTTTAGTCTTCAACAAGTGAAGTGCATGCTCAATTGGGTTAAGATCTGGGGCCTCATGTATAAACGGTGCGTACGCACAGAAATGTTGCGTACAGAACATTTCCATGCTCAAATCGCAATGTAATAAAAACCTAAACTTGGCGTAAAGCCACGTACATTTCCACAGTACCTCATACCCTGGCGTACGCAATTTCTCCGCTCGGTTTTTGCAGACTGGCGGCACCCAGAGTCAAAGCAGTGCTACTGTTCCTGTGTGGTCACCCCCTTTCTTTCTTAGATCCATATCCTGACGCGGCTTTATAAATACACTGAAACTAACTGCATATTGTTTATTAATGTAATGCATCAGATTGTAATTACACCTGCAGCAATATAATGGACCAGGGAATAGCCATAGTATTCCAAATAACATAACTGCTTTAGCATTGTTACTCTCACTGCATCTTCTTCTTCTTTCAGCTGCTCCTGTAAGTGTTGCCACAGCAGATCATCTTTTTCCATATTACTCTCACTGCACCACTCAGAGTATTTATATCACTGTAGCTGAGTGGGGAATCACAGCAGCAGCTGATTGGAAAGATAATTATCGGTATACAGCATGAAGCAGACGCTGCCTCAGCCACGGCAAAACGCTTCAAAGCCTTTCTTGTATCAAGTCGCGGTTCAGAAAAAGTTTCATACCAAGAACTATAAATGCACTCAATAGTCCATCAAGTGCTCCTTGTAAAACTGTTTGTACTTATAAGTACAATCACCCCACTGTAAACTTGCACTAGTTATAATATTGCACAACCTGAGCCACTTTATAAAGCGTGTATTTACATATGATGACGATATCATTTTTAAGATGAAATGCAGCAAAATATGTTGATTATATTATACAGATAAAACTTTAACTTCATTTAAATAATCTGTATTGTTAATAATTAAACATGTGAGGACACGGTGCCGCAGTGCTAGCTAGTTCAGGGATTGTTCCTGCATTGTGTTGTATTCTTGCTGGTGCTGACGTGACACTGGAAGGATAGATGGATAGAATAATTAAACATGTGCTGCGAAGATATTTCAATGTTCCTTAAAAGTTTTGAAGAATCGGCGTTCTAAGCTTACTGATGGATTCACGTCTATTAGAGAGCTGATTGTGTGGCAATTTCTTGGAGAAAGAAAAGTAAGGACAGGAATTGGAGGTTAGTACGTTTGAAAGAGACAGTACTTCTGTAATAAATTATTTCATCGAAGGTCGCGCATTACACAGCAAGCCTCTTGCGTGAGACATGAACAAGCACTGTGCCACCGTGTTCCCATGTTTAATAACATGCTTTCATTCCTATCATCATGAAAAAGATATCACGTATATATATCTCAGTATTTTAATTATTCAGAGAGCTGTAATATCACGAATGCAATGGAATATGTGTCCTGTCGGAGAAAGAGAAAGCCCGTTTAAGAAGCAGGTAGTGATTCACACACAGAGAACAAAGAAGATCAAATACAGAACAAAGCATTTAACATGCTACTTTAGTTACAATGGGATTTGAGAAACTAGTAAATTAAACGATTTTAAGATGAACTTTACGATGTTCTACTTTAATGGCAAAATAAACTACGTGATTAAAGTGGAAATTTCGAGATTAAAGTTGACATCTCATGCTTTTTTCCCACTCTGTGCCTATTTTTTTTTTTGTCTGTACCCTAATAAGTTTTCATATGACACTCAGACGGTGGGCTACGACTCGCCTTTTCACGGCGACTTTGATATGTGACTTCTTTTTTTATTTCGGGCACTGTGCGACTTTGTGAACTTGAGCTTTTGAGTTTCTCCGACACTCTGTCACTCGATTAACTTCCTTTTGTTGTTTATATCACTGTTTAAACCAACAAATAGTATGTTTTTCCTTTGCCTCCACTTGGTAATCGCTGATATTCTTAAATTTTCTCCCGTGCTTTTCCCATTGTCTTTCACAGAAGGCTGAGCTTAAGGGCTATTTATATTGATTTGCATATTCAAAGAGGCATAATTCTGGGAGGAGCTGGGGCGGGACAGAAGGCGCGTGCATTACTTTTCATGCTGATCATTTTCCACTTCTTTGCTTTAATAAACTCCTGGGTTGCTTTGGCTGTATGTTTTGGGTCATTGTCCATCTGTATCATGAAACGCCGCCCAATCAATTTGACTGCATTTAGCTGGATTTGAGCAGATAGTATGTCTCTGAACACCTCAGAATTCATTCGGCTGCTTCTGTCCTGTATCACATCATCAATAAACACTAGTGTCCCAATGCCACTGGCAGCCATGCATGCCAAAGTCATCACACTGCCTCCACCGTGTTTTACAGATGATGTGGTATGCTTTGGATAATGAGCTGTTCCACGCCTTCTCCATACTTTTTTCTTGACATCATTCTGGTAGAGGTTGATCTTGGTTTCATCTGTCCAAAGAATGTTTTTACAGAACTGTTTTAGATGTTCTTTAGCAAAGTCCAATCTAGCCTTTCTATTCTTGAGGCTTATGAGTGGCTTGCACCTTGCAGTGCACCCTCTGTATTTACTTTCATGCAGTCTTCTCTTTACGGTAGACTTGGATATCGATACGCCTACCCCCTGGAGAGTGTTGTTCACTTGATTGGCTGTTGTGAAGGGGTTTCTCTTCACCATGGAAATGATTCTGCGATCATCCACTACTGTTGTCTTCCATGGATGTCCAGGTCTTTTTGCGTTGCTGAATTCACCAGTGCTTGCTTTCTTTCTCAGGATGTACCAAACTGTAGCTTTTGCCACTCGTAATATTGTAGCAATTGCTCGGATGGGTTTTTTCTGTTTTCGCAGCTTAAGGATGGCTTCTTTCACCTTTCATCGCATGTTGTCTGTTCACAGCAAAATCTTCCACATGCAAGCACCACACCAACAAATCAACTCCAGGCCTTTTATCTGCTTAATTGATAATGACATAACGACGGACTTGCCCACACCTGCCCATGAAATGGCCTTTGAGTCAATTGTCCAATTACTTTTGAGGCCCCTGAAATGAAGGGAGGATTGTGTTAAAAAAAATGCTTTAGTTGCCTCACATTTTTATGCAATCGTTTTGTTCACCCCACTGAATTAAGCTGAAAGTCTGCACTTCAACTGCATCTGAGTTGTTTCATTTAAAATTCATTGTGGTAATGTACAGAACCAAAGTAGAAAAAAGTTGTCTCTGTCCAAATATTTATGGACCTAACTGTATATATATTTATAATATATATATGTACACACACACACACACACACATACATATATACACATACAGTAATCCCTCCTCCATCGCGGGGGTTGCGTTTCCAGAGCCACCCGCGAAATAAGAAAATCCGCGAAGTAGAAACCATATGTTTATATGGTTATTTTTATATATTTTAAGCCCTTATAAACTCTCCACACTATTATAAACATTTCACGCACAGTTATACAGCATAAACCCTTTGTATTCTCTTAGATATTAGGTAAGATTCGTTGAATACAGTAAAACCTAAATATTATTTTAAAGATATCGAGCGTCTCCGATATCAATACGTTACAGCCATTACAACAGACAGGCCACTAGCAATAAATACGTACAATACAAGAAAAATTGTATACAGTAAAATGTGTGTACAGCGACACTAAACTATGTACATGTAATAAGTACTGTACGTAAATAATTAATTATGGTTACTCACCAACAATGACACGACGACTTGTCTGATAACGATGAGTTTAATTTTACTGCACAACAAAGGATAGCGTTACAGCTCTTCTAAAGGAGCCTCTTCAGGCGACTGTTTAGCACCACCGTTGTTCTTCTTCCATCACTCTTCAATCCAAATCCCTAAAGCAGATTCCATCCATACTACTGCCTTATCACGTCCACTTGCAACTCGTTTTGCGCCCTGATTAAAGGACACTGCGGCCGTAGATCTTATATGCTTTTCCTCCTTTTTAAATAAAAAGAATCGTGGACTCATTGATGCTGTAATAATGTCCTGCAGCGGTGTAGCTGTTCCCTTCCTTCAACATATCCAAAACTTTTACCTTTTCTGCAATCCTGAAGCATTAGCAGTAACGTGCATTAATTCTGAATGAGTGAGATTAGACTTCCTGGTTAATGCAGCATTCCGTTGCTGAGCCAATCAGCAGCACACAGGAACTTAACCGCGTGCTCTGATTGGGTAGCTTCTCAGCCATCCGCCAATAGCGTCCCTTGTTTGAATTCAAATGCGTCCCTTGTTTGAATTCAAATGGGCAAATTCAACTGAGGAAGCACACGTACTGTAGACCGCAGACATCCGCGAAGCAGTGAAAAATCCGCGATATATATTCACATATGCTTACATTTAAAATCCGCGATGGAGTGAAGCCGCGAAAGACGAAGCGCGATATAGCGAGGGATCACTGTATACATATTATATATACATATATACAGTCATGGCCGAAATTATCGGCACCCCTGGAACTTCCAGAAAATGCACCATTTCTCCCGGAAAATTGTTGCAATTACTAATGTTTTGGTATACACGTGTTTATTTCCTTTATGTGCATTGGAACAGCATAAAAAACAGAAAAAAAGCTAACAGCGCATCACTTTTTCCACATTTTGTTATGTTACAGCCTTATTCCAAAATGGATTAAATTCATTTTTTTCCTCAGAATTCTGCACACAACACCCTATAATGACAACGTGAAAAAATTTTACTTGAGATTTTTGCAAATTTATTAAAAATAAAAAAATTGAGAAAGCACATGTACGTAAGTATTCACAGAACTCCGCCAAGGATGGTCCTAAGCCCGGCTGAAAAAGGAGGAAGGTGGTCGCCCTGCCGAAGTGACCAGAACCAGGAAACCGGGGAAAACAGACAAGAAACCAATGGTCAGTTCCGAATCAAATTCTTCGTTTAATGCTACTGCATCCGGGGCAGCCGATGCACCAGTACTGGGGAACCAGGATGCTGGTGAAAAATGGGCTACTGGCCGAAGAAACCGAAATATCATCACGCCAAAAATGGAAATACGAATCGCCGTGTGGAACGTTCGAACTGGTCATCACGTCGGCCAAAAAGAAATCATTGCCAAAGAACTGCTGGGCTGCAAAATCGACATCGCAGCTTTATCTGAACTACAACTCACAGGATCAGGGCAGATGGTCGTCGAACCACCACTCATCGACGACCAGATGGTACTCTACTACTCGGGTGGAGAAAAGCGAGAAGCAGGAGTCGGATTCATGGTTGCCCATCACGCAGTCAATAGCGTCGTTGCATACCAGCCGATCTCTAATCGTCTTACAGTGCTCACCATCAAGGGCACCATCAAAACCCACCTCGTCACCATCTACGCACCAACCGAGACAAACCCAGACCCGGCCAAGGACGATTTCTACAACCAACTACAACACACGTTGGATTCGATCCCACAGACCGAATTGATTATACTGGCTGGAGATTTCAACGCCCACATTGGCGCCGACCGGACTGGGTGGGAGAGCACGATGGGTCGTTTTGGACATGGTGTAATCAATGACAACAGTTTGCGCCTCTTGTCCTTCGCCAACACCAACAAATTTACCATCGGAAACACCCAATTTCAACATCCAAAGAAGCATCAACTCACATGGCGAAATCCATCGAGCAACAACTCGGCGATGTTGGACTACATCCTGATCAACTCCCGTTTCCGATCATCACTCAAGGATGTCCGTTCGATGCGTGGCCCGGACTGTGGATCAGACCACTATCTTGTGTGTGCCGTGGTCAAAATTCGACTGCAAAGAGCCAAATGCAAATCGCGCTTATCGGCAAAACTTGACTGGAAATGCTTGTCAGATCCCGCTCGCAAGGCGGAATTTCAAATAGCATTATCCAACCGTTTCGCAGCATTGGTGCCATCCGAAGACGTCAACGTCGAAGAGCAACAAGTTTCGGATGCCATCATGGAAAGCGCCAAAGAACTATGTCCTCCCACACGCCACCGAACACAGCCGTGGATATCTGATGAATGCCTCGATATGGTAGAATGAACGAAAAAGTGTAAAGCTGGTCGACTTTGAGCGATATCGTCAGCTCAACAAGAACG
Source organism: Erpetoichthys calabaricus (assembly GCF_900747795.2). Lineage (NCBI taxonomy): Eukaryota > Metazoa > Chordata > Cladistia > Polypteriformes > Polypteridae > Erpetoichthys > Erpetoichthys calabaricus. The sequence continues at coordinate 69,010,726 of NC_041401.2, read as the reverse complement.
TCCGACGCCGAATGAAGGAAGAACGCAAGGCTTACTGGAACCAAGTAGCGGCCGACTTGGAAGAAGCGGCCTCAAAGCACGAGTACCACACGATTTATCGAACGCTCCGACGCCTGAGTGGAAAAACCAAATCAACAAACGATAACATCCGAAAAGCCAATGGCACCTTCGTACGATCACCAACTGAGCAGTTACAGCATTGGAAGGAGTTCTTCAAGACACGGTACAACCACGACCCGCCACAAGGACCACTAGCAGAGCTGCCACTCATCGAGGCACCAGAGACCCCAATGTCCGATGATGAACCGACCCTGGCGGAGGTGAAGATGGCCATCCGGACTTTGAAAAATGGTAAAGCGCCTGGTGTGGATGCGATCACCGCGGAATTGATCAAGGCTGGCGGTGATGTTCTCCTCCAACGAGTGCACCTGCTTCCGCAAAACATTTGGCGTATAGAGACGATTCCAAGAACGTGGAAGAAGGCCATCATTATCCCAATCTTCAAGAAAGGTGACAACCGAGAATGCCAAAACTACCGTGGCATCAGTCTGCTCTCGATTGTTGGAAAAGTCTTCATGAAAGTAATCCAATCATGCCTGCAGAAGCATCGCAAACAAACAAGCCGCAAGGAGCAAGCCGGCTTCAGGCCTTGCCGCGGATGCTGTGACCAGATATTCAGCCTTCGCCAGGTTATGGAGGAGCGAATTCGATGTGGGAAACGGACGGTCATCGTCTTTATTGACTTTCGATCCGCGTTCGACTGCATCGATTGGCCAGCACTTTGGATGACGCTGGAGACCGAGCACATCCCACCAAAAGTCATCAAGCTACTGCGGGACAATTACAACGGATCATCGAGCCAAATACGCATCCGAAACAAGCTGTCGACTGAACTCGCCATTCGCACTGGAGTTCGCCAGGGAGACGTCGCCTCACCGCTGCTCTTCAACATCGTACTCGACGCCATTATGAGTAAAGTCTTCGGGGGCAGACGCGGAGTCCAGTTTGATGAAAATGGCACAGTGACAGATCTAATGTTTGCAGATGACAGCAGTGTGCTGGCTGAGGATGACGCCAAAGCCACGGACGCTCTCTACAAGATCGCCCGCGCCGCCCAGTCATATGGATTGAAGATAAACATTGAAAAGACGAAGGTGCTGACAACAGATGGATTGCCTGCAAATGTCCACCTCGACGGCATCCAAATACAGCAAGTTCAGCAGTTCAAATACCTTGGCTCACTGATCGAACAGAAGAAAGTCGCGTTGACGACGGAGATCCACAGTCGAATAGGTCAAGCAACCACAGCATTCACTTCTCTAAAGTGGTGCTTGTGGAAGCGAACTAATATTTCCATTCCGACCAAAATCCGCCCTTTCCGGACGCTGATCCGGCCGATTCTATTCTACGGATCCAAAACGTGGAAGGTGCTCAAGGCGGACCTCAACAAACTCGAAGTTTGCCAGATGCGTTGCCTCCGGCAGATATTACAAGTATCACTCCGAGACTGGCTTAGAAATGAGGACATCCGACGGAGATGTGACAACCAACTGCCAATCGAGGAACAAATTCAAACACGTCGACTGCGATGGTTTGGCCATGTATGTCGAATGGACGCGAGCCGACTACCACACCAACTCCTCTGGCGTGAACGACCCACCCAGTGGCGAATCCAACGAATGGCATCGAAGAAAACATGGTTAAAACAGGTCGAAGATGACATCAGAAATCGCAGAATAAATCTCGACGAGTTGTGAAGGAGATCCGACAACCATTGGCACCCACAGCGACGTATGGGCTTAGGAGCCGATCCAGACCCAACGCCAGCTAGGGATCAAAGAAGAAGAAGTATTCACGGACTTTGCCATGAAGCTCAAAATTGAGCTCAGGTGCATCCTGTTTCCCCTGATCATCCTTGAGATGTTTCTGCAGTTTAATTGGAGTCCACCTGTGGTAAATTCAGTTGATTGGACATGATTTGGAAAGGCACACACCTGTCTATATAAGGTCCCACAGCTGACAGTTCATGTCAGAGCACAAACCAAGCATGAAGTCAAAAGAATTGTCTGTAGACCTCCGAGACAGGATTGTCTCGAGGCCCAAATCTGGGAAAGGTTACAGAAAAATTTCTGCTGCTTTGAAGGTCCCAATGAACACAGTGGCCTCCATCATCCGTAAGTGGAAGAAGTTTGAAACCACCAGGACTCTTCCTAGAGCTGGCCGGCCATCTAAACTGAGCAATCGGGGGGAGAAGGGCCTTAGTCAGGGAGGTGACCAAGAACCCGATGGTCACTCTGTCAGAGCTCCAGATGTCCTCTGTGGAGAGAGGAGAACCTTCCAGAAGGACAACCATCTCTGCAGCAATCCGCCAATCAGGCCTGTATGGTAGAGTGGCCAGACGGAAGCCACTCCTTAGGAAAACGCACATGGCAGCCCACCTGGAGTTTGCCAAAAGACACCTGAAGGACTCTCAGACCATGAGAAAGAAAATTCTCTGGTCTGATGAGACAAAGATTGAACTCTTTGGTGTGAATACCAGGCGTCACGTTTGGAGGAAACCAGGCACCGCTCATCACCAGGCCAATACCATCTCTACAGTGAAGCATGGTGGTGGCAGCATCATGCTATGGGGATGCTTTTCAGCGTCAGAAACTGGGAGACTAGTCAGGATAAAGGGAAAGATGACTGCAGCAATGTACAGAGACATCCTGGATGAAAACCTGATCCAGAGTGCTCTTGACCTCAGACTGGGGCGACGGTTCATCTTTCAGCAGGACAACGACCCTAAGCACACAGCCAAGATATCAAAGGAGTGGCTTCAGGACAACTCTGTGAATGTCCTTGAGTGGCCCAGTCAGAGCCCAGACTTGAATCCGATTGAACATCTCTGGAGAGGTCTTAAAATGGCTGTGCACCAACGCTTCCCATCCAACCTGATGGAGTTTAAGAGGTGCTGCAAAGAGGAATGGGCGAAACTGGCCAAGGATAGGTGTGCCAAGCTTGTGGCATCATATTCAAAAAGACTTGAGGCTGTAATTGCTGCCAAAGGTGCATCGACAAAGTATTGAGCAAAGGCTGTGAATACTTATGTACATGTGATTTTTCTGTTTTTTTATTTTTAATAAATTTGCAAAAACCTCAAGTAAACTTTTTTCACGTTGTCATTATGGGGTGTTGTGTGTAGAATTCTGAGGGAAAAAATGAATTTAATCCATTTTGGAATAAGGCTGTAACATAACAAATTGTGGAAAAAGTGATGCGGTTAATACTTTCCAGATGCACTGTATATACACATACATATATATAAATATATATACATATACATACATATAATATATACATATGATATACACACATATATATATACATATTATATATATACACACACATATATATATATATACATATTATATATATACACACACATATATATATATATACATATTATATATATACACACAAATATATATATATATACATATTATATATATACACACAAATATATATATATATACATATTATATATATATATATATATATATATATATATATATATATACACACATATTATATATATATATATATACACACATATATATATATATATATATATATACACACATATTATATATATATATATATACACACATATTATATATATATATATATATATATATATATATATATATATATATATATATATATATATATATATATATATATATATATATATATATATATATATATACATATACACACACACACACACACACACACACACTTTTGGAGCTTCTGTAATATTTTAGTTTCCGTTTGTTGTTAAATAAAGTATCTAGCTATGATGGAAATCATCTACTGACTATGGGCTGAAATAGATGATTTTTATTTATCTAGAGTGCATGTCTCCCAGGTTCCTAGCTGTTTAAATTAATGGATAAAACTTTACTGAAAGGAAATGGGTATGAAAAATAATTGTTTATGGGGAATACCACGCCTGAATATTTAGAAAAAATAACAGTCTATTTTTTTCTGAATCTATGGTCAAGTGAATAAAATCAGTGGAAAGCAAGAATATTTACAAGAGCCTTTTATCTCCTGTGGGTTGGCAGTAGCTTCTGCAGGCTCAAAAGCTCCAGTTCTCAACACATAATCAGTGTTTAGTGCCATGGTGTTTACCCAATGAGCATGACCTTGAAGTGTACGGCACAGCACCCCCTGTAAGACAGTTAAAAAGACATGAATAATAATCCATCTAGTTTAAGAAAGACTGAAGCTAGAAGAATACATCAGCTGCTTGGCTAAAACAAACACACATGACTCTCACACTTACATCCTGTGCCCTCCACACTTTTATAGTCCGATCCTGAGAAGAGGAATAAAGTAGTCCATCTCCTCCCCACTTTACACAAGTTACTGACTGTGTGTGTCCTGTTAGGATTTTTTCGCATTTTCCCAACACTGTATCCCAAATCCGCACTGTACAGTCCTTTGAAGCACTGGCCAAGTAGCGACATTCAGCGTTTCTTTAAAAAAAAAACAAAAAAAAAAAACCAACAATCAATGAAAGATAATTTTATCGTATTTCTTTACCTATTTCACTCTAAACTGTCAAGAATTAAGCAAATATTTGGAAATTGTGAGAAGTTCTCCTTAAGTATATTCAACATTTAAAGGTGCTTTGAATGAGAACAATTTACACTTTTAACAGCACAGGAAACATTAGTTAGTTATGACATCTAAAAACTGTATATACTAACAGAATGTTGCACCATTTTTAAAATACATGGTAAAATTCCATGAGCAGAAGGACATAGTTCAGACATCACTTTAACACCTTTGTACTCACATGTGAAGTGGCTCCCAACAGAGCCATGTGATCCACTTTGTATGTCCTGATAGTACTCTGCCTACTTGGTTTCCTGTGTGTGGGTCCCATAGAAAAATCTGCCAAAAGATAAGAACATTGAGTCATTCAAGATGCAAGTTTACAAGTTCTTTCTAAAACACATTCTTTATGGTTGTGTACGACTGTTAACCATCCATCATACAAAGTCACTCAAAAGGCAAGTAAAATTCACATATTGAAAAATAATGGAAGAATAATAAATCAAGAGAAAATAAAACTGTATTTTATTAACTAATCCCACATCACACATTACCATAGGAGTCAGCAGAAACAAAATTTGAAACAACCAATTTTGACAACGTATATCCTTCAATTCTAAAAATAAAGCATGCAAGTAGCAATAAGCTGCAATTTTTCTAAGCACTGATGAAGCAAATACAACCATGATGTATTGGACATATAAGACATTACTGCTGACTGTATGGAAAACCTGTGTTTTGAAGGTACAGTAATCCCTCGCTATATCGCGCTTCGACTTTCGCGGCTTCATTCTATCGCGGATTTTATATGCAAGCATATTTAAATATATATCGCGGATTTTTCGCTGCTTCGCGGGATTCTGCGTACAATGGGTCTTTTTACTTCTGATACATACTTCCTCAGTTGGTTTGCCCAGTTGATTTCATACAAGGGACACTATTGGCGGATGGCTGAGAAGCTACCCAATCAGAGCACGCAGTTAAGTTCCTGTGTGCTGATTGGCTCAGCGACGGAGCACAGAATTCAATTCCGCTGCATTAACCAGGAAGTCTCGTCTCGCTCATTCAGCATCAACGTGCTCCTGCTACTACTTCAGGGGCCGTGCCCAAGCGCCAACGATTTCCGAAAAGGTAAAAGTTTTGGATATGTTGAAGGAAGGGAACAGCTACACCGCTGCAGGACGCCGTTACGGAATCAATGAGTCCACGATTCTTTTTTATTTAAAAAGGAGGAAAAGAATATAAGATCTATGGCCGCAGTGTCCTTTAACCAGGGCGCAAAACGAGTTGTAAGTGGATGTAATAAGGCGATAGTTCGGATGGAATCTGCTTTAGGGATCTGGATTGAAGACTGCCAGAAGAAGAACAACTGCAGTGCTACACAGTCGCCTGAAGAGGCTCCTTTAGAAGAGCTGTAACGCTCTCCTTTGTTGTGCAGTAAAATTAAACTCATCGTTATCGGACAAGTTGCCGTGTCATTGTTGGTGAGTAACATAATTAATTTTCTACATACAGTACTTATTACATGTACATAGTTTAGTATCACTGCACACACATTTTACTGTACAGTATACAATTTTTCTTGCATTGTACGTATTTATTGCTGGTGGCCTGCCTGTCGTAATGGTTGTAACATATGGGATATCGGAGACGCTCGATATCTTTAAAATAATATTTAGGTTTTACTGTATATAAACAGTGTGTTTACATATATAATTTCAATGAATCTTACCTAATATCTAAGAAAATACAAAGGGTTTATGCTGTATAATTGTGCAGGAAATGTTTATGAGTGTGTGGGTGAGTTTATAAGGGCTTAAAATATATAAAAAATAACCATATGAACATATGGTTTTTACTTCGCGGATTTTCACCTTTCGCGGGGGGTTCTGGAATGCAACCGCCGCGATCGAGGAGGGATTACTGTATAACAAACTCCTCTTCAAGTAAACATGGAGAAGAAAAATAAATGTACAAGGCAGGCAAATAGATTCATTTGTTTTATTCTCATTTATATTTCATTGAAAACTTCTATCATGTTGAATTTTAAAAACACAATTACTATTTCAATTTATGTAGAAATGTGGTTTGACCCAGAAAACTTGGCAAATGCTTCCGGTCATTTGTAAGTAAAATGACGTAACGATTTGCAATGCTTCCTTAAACCTCCAATGCTTTGAGTTCAAAACCTTCCCTGAGCGCGGACTCTTCATTTTCACAAAGGTATCCTCTGGTTGCTAGGTTGATTAGCTGTTGAAGTTGTGAGTGAATGTTAGTTACTTTTTAAAATTTTGATTTAAAAAATGGGCATATGCAACTGTAGAAGAAATTTGTAAAAGATCCTATCCAATCATAAACAAAGAGCATCAACCTGGTGTGTAAATAAAAGCATAGCATTTATGAATAATTGAGATGCTTTTTGGCAAAGGTCTGGAGTTTTCAGGAGTGATGGTCTTCATCCTAACTGGTGAGGTTTTGTTTTTATTTCATTCCAAAATATATCAGCAAAACTGTGTGGCTGACTAATCAGAAACCATCCAGGCTGTAGCCTTATTATCTTAAATCACAAGCCATTTTTTATCCCACTTGTTACTCTTTTATAGCTGCTAACAGAAGCCCTGCTCTATGGCATTTTATAAATTTTGTCCTAAGGCAAACTTTAATAATTTTATAATCACAGAATAAAACTCATAATCATAGACCAAGAGTCAAAAATGAGATCCTCTACTCTGGTACCTGTATTACTAATTTAATTAAAATTAAAACAAAAAATACCACTACAAAAACATCCTTGCAATTTAAAATGCTGCTTACTAAACATTTACACTCTTGGAAATAATGCTGCCTCGGTAAATGATATTATATTAAGTGCAAAATTTGATTTTTGAGTATTCTCACTAAAATCTGGTTTAGTAAATCTGACACTATTACCTTAGCCAAGGCATCACTTCATAAATCAAGAGATACTGGTTGAGGAAGTAGCCTTGGGATAATTCTGTGTGATTAACTACAATCAGCTTCTAAAAATCTAAGCAAACTCATATTCTTTGAATCACTTGTTAAATATTAAGAGAGATTCCAGCACAATTGCAATACTAGTCTACAGACTACTAGGGCCATATCTATTGTTCATGACTGAATTTGGTAGCCTTTTATCCGATTTAGCCATAAATTGTGCTCATGTACTGGTGATGGTGGATTTTAATATACACAATGATGCATTTGTTATACTCAGTGGGGTACTGCCAGATTGTCAATGGCCTGACTCATAGTCATAACCACAAATTAGATCTAATTAATACTTACTGACTTTAGATTAAAAATGTAACTATTATGCCCTTAAATCATTTCAGATAATTACTTAATTACGTTTAATTTGGTTTTGCTCTTACAAGTAAAATTTGTGAATTTCCCCCTGGGACTAATAAAGTATCTATCTATCTATCTATCTATCTATCTATCTATCTATCTATCTATCTATCTATCTATCTATCTATCTATCTATCTATCCAAGTACACTTGCAGATTAAAACAAAGATAGTGCAATATCTAGATTGTAAATCTGCATAAAAATTTGTAAATATTTAAAAAAAGTCTCTTATCATAATTGTGGAAAACAATTTGGACTGGCTAACATCAAATTATAATGTGACCTTGAAAGAGGATTTGGATACTGCAGATCCCGTTAAAAATTATTAAAGCACCTAGAAACTCATAAAAAGCTCCAGGTCTTCCAAATTAAATGGACAGAGAGTGTTAAAAGGTATAAAAAAGCTCTCTTTATAGCCTGGTTAGACTATTATTCTAGATTAATAGATAACAAAAGTCATAATCTTCATGTATGGTTTAGAACAGTGACTAATCTATGCAATGCAAAATACCTAAAGACATTAGCAGTCCAGAATTCATAAACTTGAATCATCACCAAGGAAACTTAATACTAGGTTAGCAAACCCCGCCTCATCTTGCATGCACCACTTTAGCAATTTTAATTTGGTAACAGAACAGGAAGTCTTAACTTTAATTTCTAAAATGAAGCCTTCTACTTGATCCTTTGACCCAATCGCAACAAAACTAGTAAAACGCAAAAATAGATGATCTGGCAGCACATACTCTTAAAATTATCAATAGTTTATTACTGAATGGTGCAGTTCCTGATGCACTGAAAGTGTCAGTTATTAGACCATTACTTAAAAAGGAAAAGCATAATCTTAACAATTACAGTAACATTTCAAATGTACCTTTTCTGTCAGAAATACTTGAAAAAGTAGTTGCTACTCAGCTTCTGTGTCACCTTGCACATTACAATTTATTTGATAAATTCTAGTCTGGTTTGCACACTGGACAAAGTACTATAACTGCACTACCCCTTGTAGTAAAAGACATTCAAATATCCTCTGTTGAAGGAAATTCAACAGTAATCATGCTGTTAGATTTAAGCACAGAGACTGACACCATTGGCCATTCTGTTTTACTACACATTGGTGGATTAGTTCTTATTTATCAAATCGATTTTAGTACGTACAGAAATGTACCGACGATACTCCATCACTATACTTGAGAAATTAAACATGGTGTCCAACTGAGTTCCATGCTGAGGCTTTGACTATTTTCCCTTTACATGCTTCCCTTGAGAACTATCGTTAGAAAACATAACATTAATTTTCACTAACATGCAAATGACAGCCAACTATATCCTTCTTTTGGACCAAATGACATTTATCTGATGCGGTTATTAATTAGTTGCATCAGCAAATTAAAGGAGTGGATGGATAAGAACTATTTCTCTATGAATACAGAAAAAACAGAAATGCTATTTATTGGCGGGGGGAAATGATGTTGACCGCAGTCAAATTTTATGGACTCACCATAAGTTTTACTGAATCACCATGCAATTTAGGGGTTATCTACACTATTAGCATGTCACTTAAAACACAAACATAATATGTTTTCTAAATATGCAGGATACTGATAAATTAATTCTTACATTTATTCCTAGTAGGACCGACTACTGAACTATGTTATTCACTGGCTGTACAAATCATTCTTTATTAAGTTTTCAGTTAATTCAAAATGCTGCTTCAAGAGTTATTACACAACCCAGAAAGCAGAAACACATAACTCCAGTTCTCAAGAGTCCAAGAATTAATAAATAACAGTGGGAGGTTGAGCTTTAGGTTACAGGGCCCCAAAGCTGTGGAATGATCTACCTGCTTACATAAAAGCGGCCCCTTCAGTCTCGGCTTTTAAATCGAAGCTGAAGATCTACTATTTTATTCTAGCATACCTTACTAAAGCTGCTAAATAATGCAGTATTTATAAGCCATTACCAATCCTCCTCTGTTCTGTTTCTCTTTTGGATATCTTGCTGTGGCACTTGATGCCACTGCTCTATTGCCAAGCAGCTCTCCTGCATATGGAAAAATCATCTCAGATAAACGAACATTGGAATCATCAGATGGAAAGATTCTCCTATTAGACTGGAGAAGCCAGCTGACACTATAGAATACCCAGGAGGGGGTAGACAGCTAGTAGGAAAGGTCTGCATGACAGAGACTGTGTCTGACTTTGTTTTTTTCTTTTACAGTTTTAATGTAGTCTGTTGTCAACTGGCCACAGTTCATCAATTCATTAACTGACAGATATTGTTAGCTTCTACTTATATTTATCACATTCTATTTTAACAAATCTATATTTTTATATGTACTAATTCTGTATTTAGTAATTAGTCAAATCAAAGGCTGTATTTTACCTGAGAATTTGTTTGCAGCAGTCTGCACCTGCACTCAATGAAGAGCGCTACACAAAAATAATTTTTATTGTACATTAAGTTTTATAAATCCTTTATAGTGTGAATCAGAGTTTATAATACAGTGAAAAGTGCATTCCAGTGTTATTTAGCATCACACAGTTGCACTGTCTCATAAAGAATTATGCAGTTTGACTAGACTGTGATATAATGGTAACATTTATTTGCAACACTAACCATTTCTGGCAAGCTGCTTATGTTTTAAGAATGCTCAAGATGAACTGTTAGTAGAACATTAAGTACTATAGGAATGCTTGGACGTAACAGTAAAATGTACTACCAGTGAAGGCTAACTGCAGCATTGCTTAATATTTTTAGACATATAGACAAACACTGAACACTAGTAAAACAAAAGCAAACAGGAGTTGAGAAAGTAAAATATTATAAGGATGGGAGACATGAAAAATGATGAAAAGAAAAAAATCAAACAAAAAAAAAAAAACCACATTATGCTCAAACATTTAAAAGTATCAAGTGATTGACAACACTAAAGATTAAAAGAAAACCACCACACTTTACTGGATTATAAATGACTAGTGCTTGATTTGTAATTTTTTTTGCACAACACATTTAATCTGCATTAGGCAGAGGGGATAGGTTTTCAGTTTTGGGGCGCAATAAATATTATTTCTGACTACTCTTAGCCAGCAGTGTTTCTTCTGGTGCCTATTGGTCACTACATGCAGTCAACCTAAAGACCTACAGTATATACTGCTTGAGTAAAAGATCACATATACTGTAAAATACATTATGACTTTCTCTGTCAGCATAAAGCCATAACATCAAGATGGAACTAAGATAATGTGTCTTTACTTATACAAAACCAAAGTTATTAAGAGACAAGGAGTGTAAGTCTTTACGGATAATTGATATTGTTTTTTTGTTGGGATTTTAAATCTTGGTGGGTTGGCACCCTGCCCGGGATTGGTTCCTGCCTTGTGCCCTGTGTTGGCTGGGATTGGCTCCAGCAGACCCCCCGTGACCCTGTGTTCGGATTCAGCGGGTTGGAAAATGGATGGATGGATGGATGGATTGATTTTAAATCTTAATCTTAACACATTCTTAAATGGACATTGTGTAGTATTTATACCACTAGGATACAATGACTTAGAGCCAACCCAAGTACAAACTACCGTGAAGAAAGAAGAAGTGCCTAATGGTATTGCATGGGGCTAGGCTAATAAATGGGAAAGAGGCGTTTATGTTTTTGGACACACAAAGGTGTTCTTTTTACTTGACTTTCTTATGTCATGTCACATACCTGACTATTTTTGCAGCCTGAGGCCAGTTTCTTTCCATCTGGAGACCAGGTGATTGAGAGGACCCAGTGTTTGTGTCCTGCAACAGAAAAAAGATGTTAAAGCCATTAGCAATCAACATAGACCACCATGTTAAGTACATTTTCACCATTAATTCTAACCTTTGGCTGTGAAATGTGGAGTTTCTGTGCTCAGATCCCAAAAGCGGACAGTTGTGTCTCCAGAGCCACTGGCTAAGTACCTGCAATAACAGAAAAAAAATAATGTAGAGGAACCCTCACAAAAAGTGATCAGCTCATTTTCCCCGGTGCAGTTCACCAAGGATACAGCTAATACTTACTTGCCAGTAGGGCTGAATGCCACTGAAATGACAGCCTCAGTGTGCCCCTCCAGGGAGCTGGTACAACGGGACACAGCCCTCACCTTAAATATGGCTTGAGGCTGGTACACAATGTCAAGCACCTTCTCGGTCTCTAATTTCTGCCCATCCAGTGTTTGTACCAGGGAACCTACTACCTCCTGCTCATTGACGTAGAACACTAAAGGGAGGGGGTCCTCCTGAAATGATAACAGAGGTGAAAAAGAGAGTTTGGCTTTTGCAGTAATATATGAAATCTTTTAGTATCATCATCCATGGATTACCTGGACAGTACCACCTAAACAATTATTAAGACTTCCTACTTCAAAGTGCTATGAAACAGAAGTAAAAACATTACTAGAATAAACATGAGATTACTGGTCAGTTGACACTAAAATTATGGATTAAAAATAAGGTGAGAATACAATGGAAGTGCAGACATCATTTGGATGTCTAGTTTAACCAATCGGTCAATTAACCATTTGCAAGCACCATCATAGGGTTCTTTACAAAACGAACAAAAATTTATTTTGTTACGTGTTTGACTACTATGCCAACCTCAAAAAGACGCAGCTACAGATACTAGATAAAGGAAGGAGATCAAGGCTGGATGATTCGACGAGTTAACAACTGTAGTGCTACAAGAGGCTGCTTAGTATTGTGGTAAACAGTATTAGGTAGGGACAAGGCCACTGTACTTCAAAATTGAATATGTTGGATTGTAATGTGAAAGATTAATTTGAGCAAATGCCAAATTAACAGAATTCTACCTTGCTGGAGTTAGTTTCTATTTTCATCAGTACTAACAATTAACAAAAAAACAACTCAAAGCCACCATTACCTTCTGAAGCAGGGCATTGCAGACCAACTGTAGCTTGTCTGGAGTGACATCAATGGGAACATCAAATGGAGAGGCCAGAAGCTCCCCACTCTCATCTTTGAACTGAATCAGCAGCCGCTGCACGTTCTCACTCATGTTTGTGGCTGAAAGGTACACAAGTGTGTTGCTAAATTCTTCTTTCTTGTGCAGTATTGCTCCTGGGTTTGTAAAATACAAAAAAGGACCAATTTGTTTAATTCCATGGCCATGTTAGTGTCTCTTTTAAAAATTAAATGGATGACATGGAAGCCACCCAGTCAGTGAACAGGTGCTACACTAATAGTGCTTTTGTAAGTATTTTTCTGTTATTTAAAATTTATATTGTGCAATCTATAACTACAACATATATATTTAAGACCATTTTCACAAGTACAATGCTGATAGCAATTTGTGCACAATAATTTAGACTTTTTTCCTGAAACCCATTTCAGACCATATGTATCTGAAAATCCAAAAGGCCACTGAAACTGCAGTGTTTTTCTTGTATGATATGTGTACCAATGTTAAGCTGCTCCAGTCATGAAGTAAGCACTGTCCTGTTACTGCTTCAATGCTGTATTGTGTTCTAACACACGGCCGTGCCTATCAGCGGGAAATGGCTCACTTTTAGTGATGATGTTCAAAACCATACGTTTACTCACAAGACACTGGAACTAAACTGTGAATACAGACTTTTACATGGAAACCAGGCGGACAATAAGCTGTGATTCATTGTCGTAAAACATATGACAACTTTATTTTTGGCGTTTGTAAACACTATTCTGTTATAAGTATGTGAATGGGTTTATGGAGGAGGCCTCCTGAATTGCTCTTTTATTACGTGTCGCAAGCATGCCACTGCACCGTACGTACAACTCAGTAACCACACTGCCCTGCTTAAATTTGTCCTTCACTGCATAGTGCTACCCACTGTCAAACATTTAAAAAGCTCATGCTTTAAAATAACAATACGGTTAATTTATTTTATCAAAACTACAGTATAGCATAATGTGCACGGGGGTGGTTTGTTGCTACCCAAAATACTAAGATTGGAGCTAAGGATTTGCTGAGGACAACAATACCAACGACTCATAAAATATAAGGCAGAATGTGACAGCCCAGCTGCTTCTTCATTCCCTCGCTCGCATACAGTAGAAATGATTCGTACAAGCTCAACCGAGAAAGGACTGAGGGATACACAAATAAAACAAATGGATGTCTGTTCACTCAACGACACAATTCAGCTTAACTAAGTCACAAGTACACTTGCATAGAATTCAGCTTAACTAAGTCACAAGTACGCCTGCATAGGCGGTGTACTTTAAAAATAGTGTTTAGTAAACCTACACCACTATGTCTAACATATCCGAGTGTACTCTCCTTTGAGAGTTTCAATTGTATATGGTTATTTTGGTAAACAGAACCTAGCACTTAGCTATTCATATTTGGGATGTCAATGCTGGAAAGAACATGACATTCCGGTGTCATCGAAATATTAACGTTACTTACACGGTTATGAAAGGAACTTGTTAGTTAAGAAAGCCACTATTTCTTTACAAGGCGGTTCACTTAGTACCGTTCGTGCATCATATATACCCCTTAACACACTTGTGTCATCGCCTCACCTTCTCACTTATTTCTGAAGACTAACAATTCTACCGAATTCATGCGCCAAGCTTCAGCACCTCTCCATCACACGTGGGTCCAACACAACGTCGCGTTAGAGTGACGTCATGCGTCGCGTATTTCTACGAGCCTGCCGCTGCTCTTCCTTTTTTTGTTGATCATCAGTCCTTGTTGGAAGGAAGTCTGTGTACCTGGTATACCATAAATCAGCTACATACATTTTGTGCACGGGATCTGCTTTAACACTTTAACACACAGTTTGGCGGACTGAAATACAACTAACCCATTTTCATATTAGGAAAATTTAAGTTAGATTTATTACTGTTGAGTACGATGAAAACATCAATCGATTGCTAGTAGTGCAGAATGCAGCTGCTAGAATCTTAACTGGGAAAAGAAAATCCGAGCACATCTCTCCAGTTCTGATGTCACTACATTGGTTACCTGTGTCATTTAGAATTGACTTTAAAATACTGCTTATGGTTTACAAAGCCTTAAATAATCTTGCTCCATCCTATATTTCAGAATGTCTTTCACCTTACACTCCAAATCGTAACATTAGATCCTCAATTGAGGGTCTGCTTAAAATTCCAAGAGCTAAACTTAAAAGAATTGGTGAGGTAGCCTTCTGCTGTTATGCACCTCAAATCTGGAATAGCCTGCCAATAGAAATTCGCCAGGCTAATACAGTGGAGCACTTTTAAAAGCTGCTAAAAACCCATTATTTTAACATGGCTTTCTCATAGCTTCATTTTAGTTTAATCCTGATATTCTGTATATGCATTTAATTATCATTATCATTCATGGTGGCTCGGAAATCCATACTAAACCCTACTTTCTCTGCTGTTCTTTTTCCATTTTCCTGTGGTGGCGATCTGCGCCACCACCACCCGATCAAAGCACCGTGCTGTCCCTACATTGATGGATTAAAGGCCAGAGGTCCACATGACCACCGTCATCAAATTCTTCCATGAGAAGCCTGAAAATGATAAAGACTGATTGAGATCATTCATGTCAGGTAGAATACCTAGTGGGGACTGGGTGGTCTCGTGGCCTGGAACCCCTGCAGATTTTGTTTTTTTCTCCAGCCGTCTGGAGTTTTTTTTTGTTTTTTTCTGTTCTCCCTGGCCATCGGACCTTACCTTTATTCAATGTTAATTAGTATTGCCGAATTTTATTTTTTATATTTTGTCTTTTTTCCCTTTCTTTATCCTGTAAAGCACTTTGAGCTACACCACTTGTATGAAAATGTGCAATATACATAAATATTGTTGTTGTTGTTGTTTATGATAAGGACCCCTTTGACCAACCATAAATATTAGAAATTGTATTTGGGAATTTTAGCAAAGAGAATGAGCACCGGCACGTGACGACCTTACTTTCTGTCACATAAACACCACCTGGACAGCCAATTGACAATTTGTAAATTGTTTATGTATTTGATTTGTATAATATCATTTTTCCACAATCCTTAAATGAAGTAAATTCCAGTATATATTAAATGAAGCACAATATGTTTATATAAAAATAATTCAAATATAATAAAATGCAAACTGTAATAGCCATTTGCTAGTTAGTTAGGTTATGTTAAGTCGATAGAAGTATTTTCTTAGTTATGTTAAAATGTTTGCCAATATATTAGTGCATAGCTAATGGAAGGTTTTATTATAACTCCTACAAGCTAAATTATAAATGGAATATTGTAATTATTTCTTGTCGTTCTGACTACAGACTAGTTCAGTTTATGATCTGCTTTGCAGTTGGTAAGGCAAACAGTTTCAAAGCGTACTGAACGTGCTGACTTACTAAAGTGAAACCGCTGCAAGTTCACCATAGAAATGTAGCACAGCTTTTAAGTATAGAAAGTAACTGAAGTTTAACAGGAGAAAGCTAAGATTGTAATGAAACAGAGAAGAAACCTTTTTTCCCTTTTATTTAGTGTGTGTAAGAACTTTTTTCAAAGTTTTTGTGATTGGTTCCTTTTTTTTAAACTTTCACTAAATGTTTTTAAAATGAACTTTATTGGGCTGAGAAATTTATTTTGTTACGTGTTTGACTACTGTGCCAACTTAGTCGCTGCTCGACTTTGGGAACCTCGAAAAGACGCAGCTACACAAGCAGATCATCTCTCTATATATAAAAAATCCAACGTCTGTCTGTCCGCTTTTCTCGAGAGGACTACTTAACAGATTTAGATCTTTTTTTTTTCTATAATTTGCTTGAAAATTCCGGTTGATTTTTTGATCTCTCTCGTCACACTAAATATCATAGTTCGCTTGCGGTACCGATTTATTTGTGCGATTCCGAGAGACGGGGCGGGGCCCTCCTCACTCATGTGCCAGCCTCGGGGCGTATCTTACATCAGCTTAGCTAGCAAATGAGAGAACTGCGATATATTCGCGTTAATCCGAGACAGAGGCTTTGGGCCAAGGGAAGCGTGACATCAGGAGTAGGGAGCCGGCAGGGCCCTCCTCACTGTCCTGTTTCACTTCTATACGGGTGAAGCCGCGGGGGACGGCTAGTTTAAATTAAAAATTAAGCAACAACACAATTATGTAAAAACAGTGTTGCTGATGGCTGGCCTTGCACCTACATCTACCTGGTATACACCCTCTGCCTTAAGATCAGAAACTTTCACATTATCAACTTCCACCTCCCCTCCTCTTATGTTTTGACAGGGGTACGCCTGCTCTAATAAGAACACACAGCTAACACAGTGCCGTAAGGTGAAAGTGAAAATTAGAAGGTACCTGGCGATTTCTGAAGACAGCATCAGCGCATTTTTATAGGACTCTGGGATGAGGTGGCCATTCATTAGTTCAGGCTGCCATATTGATTCTTGGGATATGAGTTCTTCCACCAGCTGCATGCTAGAACAGTAAAAGTACTGGTCCAGTGTTTTGTGATGATTATCAAGAAAATGACTGCATTGTTTCACACCAGAGTTTTTTTAAAGATTCCATAAGAAAGGGTACATTTCACTATCACAAAATTACCAACCATAACAATTCCCATTAAACCAATCAAGTACTAGTATTCTTGCAATTCCCAATGGTTTGTGAGCAGAGTAAACAGTTAGTCAGTCATCATCAAGCAGCTATCTGTGTGTCCTCACCCAAAATGGAATCGAACTTGGTTAAAACTGAGGAAGACCTGAGTAGAAAAGAAGAAGGTGTTAAAAGTAAATGACAGTGGGCTTAGTTGTAAGGAAAGATGGGTGAAAGACAAAGCCCTGACATGTGGTGTCACAAATTAAATGAACCTCATGCTTGTTTCTACATTATTTTATTTTAAAAAGGCAAAGTACAGGACAAAATGAAAAAAAAAAGAACCATTACTGCATGATGTGCGCGGTTCAAATGCATAGAGGAGTTATTGGTGGGACCAGGAGCGACAGCCACCACATCAACTACTGCATCTGTGCCAGACCAAACATTTGAAATATGTTCATTGAAAAGTGTTTCTTATTTATGTTATATATATAATGTTAATTTATTGTAAATTTTCTGAGGACACTCAGACCAAAGTTTTAGACTCATGAAATTTTCTTACTTTAAGATGTACATAATTAGAGCATCTCTCCTAACTGTGCTGAGCGTAAGTCCCAGGCTCTAAAGTCTCTAGTGTTGTTTTAACCTTCAAACAGGCTTCTTTTGCACAATAAAATGTTTGTTTCCCTTCTTTTCTTTCCTTTTCCCTTTCTGTTTTCCTCCACTCCTTCCCAGGTCAGCTTTGTCCCAATCCTGTCCCAACTCCAACTCCCTGTTTGAGGCAGAGTAGCCCTTTGTCAATGCTGGACTGGGGAGTACTTCTGCTGCCACAAAGTTGTACCCAAGAGTCACTTCTGGAGCAGGCTGAACCTCCATAGGACAGGAGAGTCTCCTCCCGGCAGCTCCCTGTGGTGGCACCCTAATCCCCCAGGTGCACGGCACATTGGAACTACAACTTCTGCACAGCCCTGCGGGCGTGCAAGTGGGAGTCTCACCAGAGGTGCTGGTGCTGCCTGGTGTATTGGAGGAACATATGGCTCTGCGAGGCATCCGTCCATTACAATGTCTTCCTGGCTGAAGCACTCATCCATCTATATGAATCATCCATTATGAGAGCCTTGCATACACACACATATATACAATATCTATACAAAGACACGTGACATTAAATGGCGATGCTCAATTGGCCCAGCGTCAGGTTGCGTGTTTGTGAGTTCTGTCAAAAATCCCAAACCCACACTTTTACTGGGCTAATTTCTAGTTGCCAGTTATCCTAACACATGTTTGTGATGTACACAATCACTGGGAGAATGTCCGACACTAGGCAGACCATGCCCATTCTCATCTGCTTCTGAACTGGACAAGTATTTTACAAAATGGGTAAAACTTATACTAAATTCTTAATTATGAACAAAGTTGGTATGAAGTAAATAAAGTACAAGATGCACTGTTGTAATGATAGCACAAAGAATGTACACATTCCGAAAGTGAGACTGGACTCATGTGCTTATGCATGTTCCTTATAAGTTGGATTTTTTATTATTTTTTGTGGGACTAAACTGACTGAAGCTGAAGACTCATCTCTTCTCTGTTTTTTTCTACTATACTTTGACAATAAAGGCCAGATGCTTCATGGCTCCCCCCTACCTTTTTTTGGTAACTATGAGAACATGTAAAGTTGTTTTTTGGAATCTGATCTATACATGCATTATTGTATTTCATTTTGTACAATATTACATAATGACAAATTAATAAAAATATTGCTAACATAAGTATTACTTAATAAGGAGTCACACACATTGTACAAAAACTGCTTACTAGTGGAAAGAACCTGAAATGCACAGAAATAGAAAACAGGACACCTTACAGTCTAGTATTTAGTGTAACACCACTTTTACTAATTCAAATTTGCTTTGACTGTGATACAAGGTGCAGTATCTCAGTTTGGAGACGTGTTTTTAGGTAACAATATTCTTCTCAGTATTGACATGGTTAAGTTCTCATTTAAGGATGTATGTTAAAAAAATCTCAAAAGAATTAGAAGAACAGACATCACACTTATGTCCGAGTGCTTTATATGAGAGCAAAAGAGGTGAAGTGAAAACACTGGGAAGTCTGGTGACATCTAAGTGGGTACATGAAGATGATACAGTTAGTAGGAATTACAGTATCTCAAGATAGCTGATGTGCACCACAGCATGTATTCCACTTTTATATCCAAACAAGAGCTCCTATTCAGTTGTCTTGGAAGAAGACTAATACCTGTACTTACATATTTCAGAGACCAACACTGCCCCCAAATGGATGTTTAAATTAATACATACATTGCTCTCTATCATGTTTGGAACAAAGACACATTTTTTTTTCTTGATTTACCTCTCTGCTCCACAGTTTACAATTACAAATCAAAACAACTCAGATGTAATTAAAGTGCACATTGCAGACTTTAAGTGTATTTGCATACATTTCAGTCACATTATGTATAAGTTACAACACTTTTCCTACATGGTCCCCCCATTTTTGGACACATTAACAACTGGGACAATTGGTGTCAGAGGTGTTTGTGATTACTCAGGTGTATTTCATTGCTTTGTAAGATTCCTCGGCTTCCTTCTACTTACAGACTGACTTTGCAGCTGCCATTGCTCAACATGAGGACAATAGTTGTGTGAATGAAAGTCAAAGGAGCTATTATGAGGCTGGAAAACAAGAATAAAACCCTTAGAGACATTGGAAAAACATAGAATTACTTAATTCAACTGCCTGCAATATCATGGTGAACTCAGTAATCACAAAGGGACTGGTAGATCAAGAAAGCCCTTCACTGCTGATGACAGAAACAATCTCACTGTGGTAAAGAATAAGCCTCAAATGCCTGTCCAACAGGTCAGAAACAGTCTGCAGGAGGCAGATGTGTATGTGTTAGAGATGACTATCTGCAGAAAACATTATGAACAGAAATACAGAGGTCAAACTGCAAGATGCAAACCACTAGATTGCCACAAAAACAGGATGGCCAAGTTTCAGTTTGCGAAAAAAGTACTTGAAAGAGCCTGAAAGATTTCTGGAAAAAGGTCTTGTGGACAGATGTGACAAAGATGAACTTATATCAGAGTGACGACAAGAGCAAAGTGTGGAGATGAAAAGGAACTGCCCAAGATCCAAAGCATACATCTCATCTGTTAAACATGGTGGTGGAGGTGTTATGGCTTGGGCATGTACGGCTACCACAGGTACTGGCACACTCTGTTCATTGATGATGTAACTGCTGAGAGCAGCTGCACAATGAATTCTGAGGTGAATAGAAACATTTTGTCTGCTCAAATTCCAGTAAATGCCTCCAAACCCATTGGGTGGCGCTAAATCCTACAACAACATAATGATCCCAAATATACTACTAGGGAAACACAGGAGTTTTTCAAAGCAAAAAATTGGAAACTTCATCATTGGTCAAGCAAGTCACTCAATTTACATCCAATTTGAGCATGGCTTCCATATGCTGAAGAGAAATCTTAAGGGATCAAGCCCTTGAAACAAGCAAAGGTTGAAGATGGCTGAATTAGAGGGTTGGCACAGCACCACCAGAGAAGATCCTCAGCATTTGATGATGTCTATAAATTGCAGAGTTCAAGCAGTCATTGCATGCAAGGGATGTGTAACAAAGTACTAAAAATGACTGCTTTAATATAATTGCCATTGGTATCTCCCAAACAAGATCACAGAAAGGTCACAGAAAGTTCAAGTACATCAGTATACCAAAGATTAATTTTGACAAAAATTATTTCAGACTTGTAATAGTCTGTGGCATATTTTACAGCATGCACATCTTCAAATATCAAATCCCAATATCAAAAAAAAAAAAAAAAAAAAAAAAAATCAGACACACAATGAAAAGTATAATCTGTGTTTATTTCTTCAGTGTCTTTATTACTGACATTAATTATCCACTTGGTTTACATAATAGAAGCCTTTATTTTATTTACTATGAAAATAGACCGATTAACATCACTCAAAGTTTGTAACAAAAGTTCAGCAGCTTTGGACCTTCTAAGGAGCAGTACCGGCATATTGAAAAATAACAACATTTAACATAATTGCATAAAATAGCAAAACATTTAAAACGGTTTTACAAATGATGCTTGCAAGCAAACTGCCTGGGTTGCATGATAAGCAGAAATGCGGCATACATTTCAGAATCAGAGCTCTTAATAAGTAAACATCAAGGCTTTTTCAAATGGAGTATAAAAATAAACTGAGGTTTTTGATACTTCAAAAAGTAGAAAGAAAAAACACTTTTGCGCAAATATCAGAACTCAGCATTTTATCTGTTAAATTCCTGCCAATGAAATAAAATAAAGTTTAGTTAAATATAATGACATGTGTAAATAGACACTGCAAGCCATTCTTCTTTGTAATAAATCTTGTTTGGCATTCCAAATTCTGTGATTGTCAAATCATTTTGCATTCTAAAGTCGAATGTGCATGATATCAGTATTATTTATTTGTATTTGTTACCATATTTAGACCTCTTCAGCTTCAACCATATACAAGCAACTAAAAGTGGACAGAAATGCTGATGTAAAAGTCACCAGCCACATACTGTAAATTCAGATTACAGGAGGTCACGGTTTATCCTGGCAGTGCCAGTTCCCATCAGGGTCCACATCCCAGCACTCACACAAGGTTAATTCACAATCACTGCCTCTGTTAAAATGTGAGTGACTTAAAAAAACTATGTAAGGAACATGTAAGACAGAAGTATTTTGAAATCCTCTCTACTGTTTATTATTATATTAGCTAAGGTAAAAAACATCTTTAAGTTAACAGTAACAATAGTCAGTACAATGTTTACTCCAGATGTTGTATATGTTTCAATGCACTGTATTTGCATTGATACTGTAACAAACACATTGTCCTGTTTCTTCTTCAATAAATATTATATTGTACTGCTCATGCTTAAAGGTAATATAAAACATTCTCACGCAATATGGCATAAAATAAATGACAACACAAGAAAAAAACATGATGGATCCGAATGAAAGAGAAAAAAAAAATTTCAATTTGTATGGGTGTATTTTTATAGTTTCTCTTTAACTGATGGGAGTTTTCCCTTCCAATTAAAAATAAATAAAAAGACTACAACAGAAAAAAATAGTACAACAAATAAAAATGTTAGTAATATCTATCATCAAAGGTTTAATTTGGAAGACAAATATTACATTGTTTTTTAGCAATTCAAAACCCACCTCCTATATATCAAATATCCTCCTAATAGCTCCTAAATTTAACATAATTAAATATTTCTATCAATTTTGGCTCTGAAAAAAACATTATTACTGTAAGCCCATAAGAATGGGCTACACCTACCATTTCTGACATGCCAGAATCATGGTCAAGCTTTCTGGAGGCTCCGTGACTGCAGTAGCTCAGTGCTCACAGTCATCCACGACATTTAATGAGGTTATCTACCACTCTTCAAATCTCAGTCATCTGGCGGTGCCTGCACCTGAGATATCTGTACTTCATTAAGATTACACTTGGATACCCCTAAAAATAATTCAAACTTAAGAACATCAAACAAAAATAACTTAAAATATCTTCAATACTGGTTATACTTGAGAAAAAAGAAAAAAAAATCTCAGTAGATTAGACTATAAACCTTTTGAAAGTTTCCTTTACTAGGTGATCTGAGTAGGGCCCATATATTGTAGCATTCGGTTTCTCTGATTTTAAAAGTAAAAACTAATTAAAAGAAGTTTAAAATGAATAAAAACAACTTCACATGTAGCTTAACAAGGACCTCACATCAGAGTGAATGGGATGAAACTGATCTTAACAGTGGGCCTTTTTTGGTCACTCGTATAAAATAATGGATCTTTGTTTCTAATATTTTTTGTCAGGTTTGGAAATTTACATGCTACTTATAGAACAAGTTTCGATTAACAAGTTTCGTTTGCTCAGGCAGCCATGTTTTAGTATTAGTCCTTCCAATTTGTGGTTCTTTGTTAAACCAAGGCTTATGTGCATATGGGGTTGGTCCAGCCTTACTGAGATTTTAAATGTCTTCCATCTCTGTGAAGCCATCTAACTTCTGTCTGAACACAGAAGAAGGATGACAATTTAATTCTTAATTTAAGTTTTAATATCACTGAGATGAACATCAGAACGATGTATTTCTACATTCAAAAGAACTGCAAGGCTTTCAGAAGTCGTCTTTTGGGTCCAACACAGGCCTATCCTGGCTCTTGGCAAAGCTTTGATTTTCATGTAAGTTGACACAAGACTCATTAATCTGAAAACAAGAAAAAAATGTATTTCACTTTTTATATGAACTGATGCCTCTAAAGATTAAAGAAAGTGACTGGTTTCAATATTAAACATTTGCTGTACACCAAATTATTATATCAAACATTCTGTAATTTTAAACAGTGCCTAATACTGTAGGTCACAACACAGTCTTCTACATTCAATCAACATAAATATATGTGGCATACTCTTTATGTATTTTATATAGGGGTCATAAAGTTTTACTCCAAACATTTTCTCAATGTAAGCATTTGGAGTGTTAGAATTTTTCTAGCTTCATGCAGTTCCCTTACTAAGTCGTTTAGTACATAATTTTGTCACAAAATATGTCGCAATTATGAGTGGCACCCCTAGTTCAGAAACTTAAGACAGAAAAGGTTTAAAAATAATGTACACTCATTGGAACATTAGGAAAATGTTGATGAGAACAGGACATTCAACCCATCAAAGCTCACTGATCCTATCCACGTAATTTCTCCAAAATAACATCGAGACAAGTTTTGAAGGTCCCTAAAATTCTTACCCTTTACCGCTATACTTGGTATTCCATGGTTCTCTGTGTGAATGAAAAACCTTTCAGCATTTATACAAAACTTACCATTAACAAGTTCCCAACTATGTCCCTGTGTTCCTGTTGAACTCAATTTAAAGTAATGGACTGGATCTGCTGTACTAATTCCTTTCATAGTTTTAAAATCTTCAATCATGTTGCATCTTATCATCTGTTTGCTTTAGCTTGAAAAAGTTCAACTCCTTCAGTCCTTCTCCATAGCTCATAACCTGCAGTCCTGGAATCAGCTTCATTGCTTTCTCTTTGGACATTCTCTAACATTGCTTTTTTGTTAGCCTGAAGACCAAAACTGCACACAGTACTTCAGGCAAGGCCTCACCAGTGCGTAATAAAGCCTAATCATAACTTTTTTGGACTTTGTACCTAACATTCTGTCAGCCTCCCTAATAATTCCTGTACATTGTTTGGATGTGGACAGTGGCAAGTCCAGTAAGACTCCTACATCCTTCTCATAAGAGGTACTTTCATGTTTCAAACTTCCCACTGTGTATTAAAATGTAACATTTCTACTTTTTATGTGATATACCTTACATTTATTTGCATTAAATTTCATTATCCAAGAATCTTCCCAAGCCTGCATTCTGTCAAAGTCTCTGTACTAATTCAAGTGATTTTAGACCTCTTATCATCTCCATTTGTTTGGTATCATCTGCCAACTTAACCAGCTTGTTGCTTATATTACTACCCAGAATATTTATATACAGTATATTAAAAATAGCAATGACCCTGGCACTGAACCCTGAGGAACACCAGTTTTAACATTGTGGAATTCTGATAAGGTTCCTTGCACTATAAACCTTTGCTTCCTGTATTTTAACCAATTATGTACCCATCTACACACTGCAACCTGAACTCCTACTTCTTTCAGTTTTATTGCTAGCCTCTCATGTGGGACATTATCAAATGCCTTCTGAAAATCAAGATAAAGAATATCATATACACTTTTCTGATATCCTTCTGTTGCTTCCTCATAACATTCCATTATATTAGTAAAACACTGCCTTCCCTGTCTAAACCCATATTGTTTGTTCACTAACACTCCTGTTCTTGACATGTGCTGCTCAGTTTTTTCCTTAATAATTCCTTCAATTAATTTACCTGTGATGCATGTTAAACTTACTGACCTATAGTTATTTGGATCTGCCCAATCACCCTTTTTATACAATGGAATAAAAGTTTCCCCAGTGTGTAGTGAGTTTTGGAAAATATGTGTCAAAGATTTATACTATATATGTACACGTTATCCTCTTTGCACACTCATACCTATTCCTGGTGATTTGTTAGACTTCAGCCAATTTAACCTAAGCAGTACTTCTCCGTAAATGCTGGGATGTTTTCCATTTCTCAGCATGTTGAATCATGAGAAAAATGCAATTTCAGACCATTCTCTATTTTAGACCATTCACTACTTTATATCTTCCATTGTGGTATTTGCTTGTATTTTTTTTTTTAATAATTTCTCACTGCTTCCAAATTTTGGGATGAACGTTTATGCATCTTATGAAAAACATTTTTTAATCTATTCCAATGGTCCTTGACAGTTTCCACACTGAAATTTGCCTATGAACTTAACAATTTAAGTCTTTGCATCTGTATTCTGACAAAACACTATTAATTGTACTAAATTATGGTCACTTGACCTTAATGGTTCAATCACCTCTATACCCTGAATTCTATCCTGGTTATTCCAAAATAATAAATTCACACAGCCATCCCTCTCACAGTATACTGTGTTAAAAAGTGTTCAATACTTACCTAGAAAACCTCCTGCACTACACTATTTGTAAGACTAGTTCAATTAATATCTGGGTAACTAAAGCCAGACTATAATATTTACTTCAAACTTTAAAAAGATGTACACTGAAGATACTGTCTGCATTGGGGTTCTACGACACACTCCTAAAATAAGGGCTCTGTCCCTAATGCATTCTAGCTGTAGCCAGACATCCTAACTAAGCTGTGGCTCATTATCCAACTGAAAAAGACTTGCATTTAAATTCTGTTTTACAAAACTGGTACCCATTCCCTTTTTCGTCTATTCTCTCTAAAAATTTGTAACCATCTATGATACAAAGGACATTCAAAAAGTTTCCACACTTTTATATTTTCGTTGGAAACGGTGAAGGCATTGGTCGTGTCTGAGCCCTTGCACTTTAGTATAAGAGTTGTCACCTTGTAGTGAAGATGGCTGTGAAACTTGCAAATTGCACCAAAGAGGAAGAGCGTTCTGTCATATGCTTTTTGTGAACAGAAGGTGTGCAAGGAGCACAAATTCATCTACACATGTGTGCTCAGTATGGTGATAAAGTTCTCTATGGTAGAGTCATATATGAGTGGATTGAAATGTTCGAAAATGGACGTACTAGTGTGACGGATGCAGAGTGCTCTGGACATCCAGCTACAGCCATGACCACGAGAAATGAAGAAAGAACCCTGGAACTGATTCAGCCCAGAAGGAGACCCAATGCTCCATAAACCTATTCCCCTCTTTCCTACACCACGATATAAGCCATGAGTTAAGCTTTCTAATCTCATTATTCCTGGATTGGTGCACTACAAACGTAGAACTTTGGAGAAAACCACCTTTCTCAGATATGCTCCTTGGCTTGGAACCTAAGTCTTTAAATTTGGACTGCAGAACTGACAGCCTACCCCTTATGCATGTCATTTGTTCCAACAAAAACAATGACTACTTGATTGACCTGCGCTCTGGCCAGGGACCTATGTACCCTTCCAGGAAGTCTCTCACTTGTACATCTGGAAGGCAAAAAAATGTGCAAGAGTCTATGTCTCTGGAGCAAACCTGCATCTCAATTCCCATAATGACTGAGTCATTCATCCATTGCCATAACCTCTCTCTTTGTGGGAGACTGGTTTTGAGGTGACCTGTTGGGGTTCTTCAAATCTGTTTATCACCTCAAAGATTTCAGTGTCACCATCCAGCTCTACAAAGTCCTGAAAATGGTTTGACACTTCAAATTGATTTTGGACAGTGTGCACCCTTTACCTTGCACCAAATCTGACTGTGACCAAACTATCTCCACTTCTCAGGTCTGGAGTTTCTCCCAGCACCACCTTAGGGATACATACTATCTTCCTAAAGGACACCTGGACCAGGTGAGCCAATTTCATATTACAATGCTGGATAGCTACCTTCTCCTCAAGTTCAGCAACTCTGAGCTCAAGGTACTGGTTAAGATGGCATCAACTGCAGCCATAGCCTTCAAGAAGGACTGATTTACTCAAGCCTAGGCTAGGCTCCCAGGTTAGGCTCCGAAAAGTCCAACGTCAAAGAGGACTTGGCCTTGATTTTAAAATTTTGATAAGGATTAGGATTACAGAACTACTCAACCCTTAATTATTAAAATGTAAACTTTTCTCTCTATTATAAAAAAAAAATCTTGGGGAGGGAGACGAGACGTGGTCTTCTCAGAAGACAATTTGAAGTCCTGCGACAGATACTTTAACTTGCTCCCAGCTCTTAAAACAACGACAAGCGACAAGCAAAACACGCAGCTCGCCAGTGGCAAAAAGCCAGAAGATGATCCGACCGCTTCTCCTTAGCGTGCGTTCAGCCACCCTAACCCCCGCCTCCCCCACAACCCCAACCCCTCACCCCCCTTCACAACGTGAGCGGCAGAGACGTGAAGTGGCAAAAGGACAGCTGCTGTACAGGCTTTGAAATGATTGGGCAGCAAGACAAGCAGAACAGGCAGCTCGCCAGCAGCAGAAAGACAGCAGATGATTCAAAGGCATCTCCTTAGCGTGCGTTCAGCCGCACCCCCTTCACAACGCGAGCAGCGTTATACATCCTGCGAGAAAGAGATGTAACCACGCCCAGGGCCGGAAGTAAAGAACAAGTGTTGTTTTTACAAAAGTTTTAAAGTAAAAGTGAAAATAATGCATATGTTACAATTCCCATGAAAATAACAATCTCTTTTAATTGTATATCTGGTAAACCAAACCTGGGGGTGGGCGAGTGAAGCGAGCAGGGGGCAGAGCCCCCTAGTTTGTTAAATTATTAAAATTAAATTAAATAATGACTGCCTACTGTTTGTCATTCTTAGAAATTACTAAACCTTAATTTTCTCCTCCTTACTTCCCTGATTGTTTTCCTATCTTTGCACACTTCTTATTGTTTCTTATGTACTTTCACACCTAAACTAAAACTAGATTCAGTTACCAGTAAGTACTCTATGCTAACAAAGTAGTGTTGATTTCCAGCTTAATCGCGGAATGAAATTTGCTTATTCTTCACCTGTTATTGATGTTTATGTAATGAAAAAGACTACTTAACAACTCCAAATTGGTGAATATGAGTGAAGTGTGTGTGTGTGTGTGTGTGTGTGACTGTGAGAAATTTAGCTCCTGCTTTCTGCTGCCGAGATGTGTTTTAGCGCCTAGCTCTCATGTGATAGAAAAACTGGTTCAGGGAATGAAGTGACGATTCTACTGTTCATTAGAAAGTAGCAACATTTATAATAAATACAGGTAAAAGTATTTAAATGATTTTATCCTTTAGCACTGTTCACAGCAAGCACTCTCATAAACTGCTTCATGAATTTGTTAACAAATTTAAAGACAGTACAGTCCCTAGATTATACATAACACTTTACATATGTAAAGTAACAGTAACTTTTTAAACTCAATATATAGCAAATTTGTAACATAAAGTTATGTAAAATATTGTATTTGATGAAATGAACACAGGCCAAGCATGAGCTAATGGTATGACACACTTAACTCACCAAATAATATTTATCATTTAGCAGTGGTATTACATCTTAAGTACATTAAATATTCAAGTTTGGAATTTTTTGATATTCTTCTGTGTGGTGCCCTTGTATACACAATTGTATTTAACTTGGGTAATACACAACTGGAGAATTACTAAAAAATTTTACTGATGCTCTATGGCGTCAGTAAGGGTAGAAGCTAATATTCAACCATCAAAATACAATAACTTTCTATTTATGGGTTCTATGCCAAATTTAAAATACATTAGTAGTAAAGCTTATCTGGGCATAATGTGTAGTGGAATAAATGATTTTTTCTAAAGGTAGATTCTTATTCTTTACAAACCAACTGAGAACAATCCTATAAGTATTCTGTTTTTCAAAACCTAAACTGAATAAAAATATATCTGACAGAATAAAAAAAAGATCACAACAGCTTTACCTGGAAAGATGGACTCATTCCAATAATACATTGCAAGTTGCTGCTGTAGTAGCAAAGAATGAACTCTCCACCAAGCACTGGAATCTGATCCATTCCAATATAAACCTGCAAAGAAAATCTATATTTACACTAAGCTGATGTCAAGTATTTGGCAGACAAAATGAGATGTGAGAGATGAGAACAATAATAGAGGTAATTTCTCTTTTCAAACTGCCTGCTAATCGTTTACCATACCCTGATAAAACTAATTTAACCTTCCTAAGGTTTGTTTAATGTTTTACTTGATATAGGTTTTACACAAATAGAAATGTCTTTGGGGGAGGAAGGGTACATTTTATTTCCTGTTACCATCTTGGTTTTCCTGTACTTTGCTCTGCCTCAAAATACATACCAACTTCTTTAAAACATTATACATTCCAACCATTGTACACCTCTGAAGCACACATGAAAGGAAGGCTTCAATAATTGCTGGACATTACATCAGTGCTAAAGCAGCAAAAACTCTGGATATTCCAAAATTCAATGCTGAAAACCAATTGATAATGTTGAGGTGTTTTATGCATACTTTGCAGTCAACAGTTAACATATATGAATAAATACAAGACCTTGTAAATGCACTATATAATTAATCAACACTATATTTATTATATTAAAATTACCTGATAAGCCTCACTGCTGCTGGACACCTCATCGTCCTTCACCCACACATATGTAACATAATCCAAATGACTCCTAAATCCTGTCTGTAAGGACAAAGAAATAAAACAATTGTCTAGCAAGCTTTCAGAAATTAGTGATAGCACGTATAAAGAAAACAGAATGCATGTTTTAAAAAGAAGCCTAATGCAGTAGCACAAGCTCTCATACCTTCTCACACTACTTTGGTCTTTTTGCAGTAATGGCAAAGTGTCTCCCTGCAGTCAGTGCAAATGAGGCAAATACATACTTTGCTATCAAGTGCACTGGATGCCCTGCTTCTTGAAAAGCAAAATTAATGAAATGATGAAAACATACCTTGTATAGGCCAATCCAATCCCACGTGCTGCTAGAAAAGGCCTCCAGCACAGAATATGTAATGAGTGCATCCTGGTCTGCACTCCACTGGCCTTCTGCACATAAGCTCACCAACGGGGTGGTCTGTAACTTTTTCATCTTGAATAAAGGCAATAAAAGCAAATTCAAATCTGGTGTAAAGTACATTAATAAAGAAATTCAGAAAGATCATTGCTCACAAACTATGAAGAAAAATAAATAAATCTTTGTGTATGAAAGGGAAATGAAGGGAAAAGAATATTTTTATACCACACATTTTATTGGTGCTGTATAAATTCAAGTTACATTAAGAACTGATGCATAGTACTGTAACTACTTCTTTAAGACTATTTTGATGGTTAGTTTGAAGGTGGGTTTTTGGCACTTAAAGAGCACAAAGAGGAATAATTATAAAATACCCAGTGCAATGCAGCTAGGACTAGTGTAATATATTAAAAAAAAAATCTTACCTCCAAGATGAAGGTACCAGTTACAGGTTTGTGATCACTGATACCATATATCATATGACTTGTATATTTTTCCTGGATAACTGTGATAGGTGGTTCTGGATCTTTTGGCTCTATTGTGTTCTCCTCTGTTTTCTGTTGCTCCCTTGCCTCTTCTGTTTCATTCTGGTCATCTACTTTCATCCACCATAGTATCCTATCAGTCCAAGCTGGCTTACGTTTCTTGCCACTAATCAACATGAAAAAATGGGAGAAGAATTAGAGTTTGTGAAATTTCTGTGAAAGTGTAGCTGACACTGCCAACTGATGTGCTCCTAGATTTTATTGCTCTCTAACATGAGCCTTTTAATACTTACCATGTGTACAATGAAGAAGTGTATGAATATTTCATTTTTAATACAATGAAATCAAGTTCTTATACTGCTCTGCATTTACACTTGTAGTGGACATACCACATCAACAGTCTAATTTACACTGCATCCATTTTCAAATAACATGTCTTTCTTCACAGTGCTGCATATTGGAGTTAAGCTGTGCAATCACTGTTCTTGTTTGTGTCTGACTGCTTGGTAACCTAGTAGAAACTCTTCAAAATGTGATTAGGACATGATTCTCCAAAATTCATCTACACTAAAAACTAATTAATTGAACACAACAATGAACATACATTGTAGTCCATATTCAGTAAATTAATCCAGCTTTCATCCATGTGATGAGAATTAGAGCAACACTTTTTATCTGTTACCTGTTGTTTGTACCAGGAACAACTTTGATAGCAAACAGTAAAACAAACAATAGATATTTCTTGCTTATAGGAATATTCTAAGTAACATGCTGCACAAATACTTTTTTGACTATAATTTCTCAAAAGCAAGCACATTATCATACAGCAACTAGCAGATTAGTAACTCTATATGTATTTGACTAAAGGGTTGCAACAAAAATCAGTACAACAGCTGACATCACACACACACACACACACACACACACACACACATCAGAATGCTAACTAAAGACAGAAGGCACATGACAAACTCTGAAGAGGATTAGTTTGGGGATAAATACTGCCAGCATAGTTGGCTTGTTATAAAGTCAGTGACAAGACTGTTGTGGTGGGAACAATTTGAGGTTTAATCATACACTGTAAAGAGGGCATCAGTTTTTCTTTTACAGTCATTAATTTTGGGAGAGCTTAGATTAGAAAACACAATACAGTACATTTTTTAATGGAAAAATCTATTTCAAGGCCAGAACAAAATTTATACTTTATACTTAGACCAATCTTAAACAAAACTATACAAAAGTATTTGTGGGACAGTGTCTCCTCTGGGCCAATAGAAGGCAGCCCCTGTTGGAACCTGTGACCACTACAAGGGGGCGCATGGACCTTTCCAGGGCCTTATTTGGTCACGCTTCCTCCACACCTAAGCTCGTTAGGCACCTGGAGTCCATCCAGGTGCCCTATAAAAAGGAGCCGTCTCACTCCATAAGTTGGCCAGAGTCGGGAGGAAGGAGTGGAGAAAGCCTGAGGAAGAGTGGAGGTGGAAGGACTGGCGGCAAGGAAGGGAATGGACTGTGTATTGCGGTGTTGGTAATGTGTGCACAAACTGTAAATAAACACGGGTGTTGCGTGAACCTGTGTCTTGCCTGTCAGTGTCAGGGGGTTAGGGTGGCAGTACACCCCTAGTGGCTTACAATATGTCTTGCTATATGGTTGCAAGACATGAATGATCTCCGGTGACCTGAGATAAAGACTAGACTCCTTCGGTACTGTGTCTCTTTGGAGAATCCTTGAGTACCGCTGGTCTGACTTTATGTCAAATGAGCGTTGTTCATGGAGTCCCGAATGAGGCACCTTGCCTGCATTGTGAGGGTGTGTTAGTTACAGCACTATGGCCATGTGGCAAGATTCCCCGAGGGTGATCCGACTCACAGGATCCTCCTTGTTGAGGACCGAGTGGCTGGACCAAGCTGAGGGGACGCCCACATAACACCTGGCTGTGCCAGATGGAGGGTCATTTCCGGAGGGTGGGAATGGACTGCACGTCTGCCTGGGGGGTTGCCGACCAGGATCCCAAGCCTTTTCATCATGTGGTGGGTACGGCAATGCGCTGTACCAGTGCATACTCCCCATTGTGACCTCTCCTGATACATATACATTTATACTGTTTATATATAACATAACATAACAATATGCATATAACATAAATCTAAAATAGAAGATAACAAAAAAGCATATTTACTTTTAAAAAAAAAAAAGAAAAACCTGTGCACACTTTGCAGTGATGTTGATAAATTAACAGAACTGATTAGGACTCAATTTCTGCTGGCAGTATCAGATGATTTCATATTTAATTGTAATTTGTGATAATGCAACTCTGAAAGTGATTTCTCTGTCTTCATTGACATGAAATCAAGTTTGTTCACATGAATAGTGGAAATAGGGAGAATGCTAAAGATCAACTATTTCTTACTTAAAACCCAACCAAGTCTTCTGCTCCCTGAAAAATTGGAAAACAATATTAGAAATTAGTTACTTAGTATTATTACATTATATTAAGAAATATTAAATAATGAGGTGCAAAAATCTTTACAGAATAGTACAGTCATTTTCCTAAAAAAAGTCTACAGCTGCATGACTTAAGATATGAGGAAATGTGCAGTAAGAAAAACCATTTGTGATATAACTGCATTTGTGAGCAACAACATTTTAACAGTTTAATACAGTGTGCAAGAAATGGGGAGAATTCTCAGGCATGCCAAATTTACCTGGAGTCAAAGTTTTCTGAGTTGAGGTCATATTTATATGTTGGCTTAAATCGAAGGGGGCCTTCTTGGAAATTCTTCAGGAAATGTTCTTTCTTTTTGGCAATATTTAACTGAATGGGCAAAAAAATACAATTACAAACCTGATTTTTATTTTTGCACCGTGAAGCTATGAATTACTGATAAATTTGGCTGTTTTTATTTGATTTGAGTTTCACAATTGTTCCATTACAACACCATAACATTAGATATGAGCTGTTAATCACTTAATAAGATGTACAGTGCAGATTGTCTATTTTAGCAGTTTATTTAATGCAGTACCTGTAATAATGCACATAATCACAAGATGTTTCGTAAAGCAAACAAGAATACAATGCAATATAATATAATATAACAATAATGTAGATATGAGGATAACTTCAACTCAACTAAAAATAAATTACAGACTATTAAAACTCTAGGTAGAGGATAAAAAATTCCTGGTACAAAACCAGAATACAAAAGAGTAACTGAAGGTATATTGAGCATTGCATAAAATTTAATTCTATTGAAAGTAAGTTAACTCTGTCAAAATGCACATAATTCGAGGATGATTAAACACCATTGGGCAAGATCATGGGTCACAGGATGGGGTACTCAAATGTCTATATTTTACCATTATGCATAGAAAAATGAATGAAACTGTTCATTGTTTTTTATTTCAGAAGTCAGTCACTACAAAAATCACAGTACAGTAGACCCCCGCGAAGTCGTGGTTCAGGGTTCGCGGACTCAGTCATTTTCCTTAGAACCTAACTATTAATTGTTAGCGGAAAGCGCAAATATACTCTGCAATTTTTTATGGCTTTTTTCGTGGCAATACTGTGCTGTAGAGAGAACAGGAAGCAACCGCTGAGGGAAACGCGGTTTGGGATGGTGAAAGTAGCCAATCCGAGAGCGTTGTTCATTTCTCCTTGCTGCTGATTGACTGCTGCCCTGTGACACGTCTCCAGTGGAGTGTCCTTGTGCTTTCCTTTTTGTTATTGTATTCATTTTGTTATTCTTAAACGCACAAGATGTCGGCAAAACGCCCTGCACCTTCTAAGGCTTCTTGCACAGAGCCTAAGTGCCAGGAGAAGTTTAAAACACTCCAGGAGAAGGTTGAACTACTGGATTTGCTCAGGGAACTAAAAAGTTATGCTGCAGTAGTGCGCCACTATGGCAATAATGAAAGCACTGAACGCTACATAATGAAGAACAAAGAAGCGATCTGGAGTACTGTATCTGTAAGTTTCTGTAATAATGCCAAAAAGGTAATGACTGTAAGGAATAAAAATATCCTCAGGATGGAATCTGCCTTGGCATTGTGGATCACCGACTGCAGGAAGAAGAACGGACGGTAACATCATCTGTGAGAAAGCACGGAAATTGTATGAGCAGTTCACTGAAGGAGACAATGTAGCAACTTCCCATCACAATGTTCCTGAAACCTAAAAAGAAAAGCCAGCACGAAACCCCACCAGAAGAAGGCCCGTCCAAAGATACGACTCCTCCTAAAGCGCCTGAAGAAGAGGCGCCACCCAAAGAGTTTTAAATCCTCTGCATCGTACTGCACAGCTACTTCATCATCAATATCATTCATCATTGGTGAGTACCCGTACATTTTACTGTATTTTAATTAAATGAAATTATTATGTATTTACTCTACTTATAACAAAAAAAAACGACAGCGCATACCAAAGAAAATGCACTTGCATGAATTACAGTACATATAGCGGAAACATCGGTATTTTACATTCTAGCACCGCAGGAGACATAGCAGTACAGTACTGTACAGCATACGAGTTTAACTTTACATTCTATATTTAGGTAATATATTAAGGTAATTTTTTAGGTAATGTATTAAGCTGAGTTTGCAACGAAATTAAAGTGCTTTGGGAGCATATTGTATTTATGGTTTAAACTATAAAAATAGGCATTTAAAAGGCATTTTTTAACCACATCCAAAAGTCGCGGTTTTTCACAATTCACGGGTGCTCTAGGAACGTAACCCCTGCGAATTTTGGGGGTGTACTGTATATCTCCTTCAAACAACTGCCTACGCTAATAAAGTCTCTAAGCTGAAATGGTACTAGAGACCACATAGACTAAACTAAAATTTAAGATGGACATTGCTAAACTTTATAGTAAGTTACTGAAAGTTTAGAAAATGTAGCACATTTCAAATCAAAATTCACAGAATGACCTCCTACCTGGTCTTTGTCCCACAAGAGGTGGAAACGGCGGTTGTTAATGGTTTCTCTTAGGAAATGCATTCCATGGTCAGCAATACGGAAATTCAGATCTCCAAATAAGAAAACTACCCTGAAAAAAAAATTGCCACATTAACTTCTGAATAACAAATGATATCCAAACACAGAGTATACGGTCTGGGATGCTTCTACTACCTGCTATATTAGGCTTGGTTACTCTGTGTTAAATCCAAGAGCCCAGACCTCAGTAGACATGCATATGGATTTTTTTTAGAGCACAGCAAAGATTCTTATTTAACCAAAACAAACAAGAACATTTCCAGTAAAGGTTTTACTACTTTAAGGTTAAGGAACTAGATGTTTGTTTACAAGTTTTACTCTTTTAATTAATTTATTAAACATATCCTGCAAGTTTCACAACACACAGGCTGCGGGAATCATAATTGAAACTAAACATTCTTATTTCACTATGGAAAAAGCTTGTACACAGTCAATGTAGAGCTATCTGATTGGTAATTTAGGTAGCCAAAATTAAACAGACTATAGACAAGTACCAGAACTCGTCATTTGAAGCTGTTCTTAAGTACTTGTCTTTCTTACTTGTGGTCAAGAATCTTTGGCGAAGAATTCCCATGGAACTCTTGAACATCCAGGATGCGTTCAATTTCATCAACACGCTGACTAGCATACTCCATATGGGCAGCAAGATGACAATTCAGGAAGCAGATCAAATGACCATAAAAAGACATGCGAACAGAAACTCCACCTTTATTCCCCTGGTAAACAAGTATATTCCATTACATTCAAATGTATTTTAAACATCAATCAATAAAGTATTACTTATTATTTCTTATTCTTAGCCATTACATTACGCATCCCATCCAATACTCACCCAATATCCATAGATTCCTGTGCGGGTGTAGCTAGCCTGCACTTCCCGTATAAAAGGAATGTGGCAGAGCTTGGAAAACACCAGTAACAGGAGCCCCTGCATTCGTACAGAAGTGAGCTGCAAATGAAAAACATGCTGTTAATGTTGGAATGGAATCAATTACATTTGTGTTCACAGAAATATACAATGTTACTGTGACTGCATGGGTGATAACACACTAAAAACTAAATGAAAGACAATCTGTAAGTCATAAACATCAAACTTTATTGAAGCAGTGGGAAAAAAAACACTGAGCCATGACTTATAAACTGGTGAATGAAAAAAAAAAAACATTTTAAATCCATTTACTGAACACATTATTCAATTTACTGTTCACACTTAACCCAATTTAATGTGTCACATGGAACAAAGACCAGAACCATCCCTGGACAAGATGCATGCTTGTAAAACAGGCACTCACTCTCACATACTCAAATCTTCAGTTTAAAGTAAATTTACTTTTCCTATTTAACCGGTTGTTGAGCTGTGATAGGAAAACTAGGCCACTTGGCCAAAAACAAAGGTAAACTGCAAGCAGAACAAGCCAAGTTCATACATTCCATCCATCCAACCATTATCCAACCCGCTGAATCCGAACACAGGGTCACGGTGGTCTGCTGGAGCCAATCCCAGCCAACACAGGGCACAAGGCAGGAACCAATCCCGGGCAGGGTGCCAACCCACTGCAGGACACACACAAACACACCCACACACCAAGCACACACTAGGGCCAATTTAGAATCGCCAATCCACCTAACCAGCATGTCTTTGGACTGTGGGAGGAAACCAGAGCACCCGGAGGAAACCCACGCAGACACGGGGAGAACATGCAAACTCACAGGGAGGACCTGGGAAGCGAATGAAGGTCCCCAGGTCTCCCAACTGCGAGGCAGCAGCGCTACCCACTGCGCCACCGTGCCGCCCAGTTCATACATTGTGCACTAAAAATACTTGAACATTATTTATATTTTGTGATGATACTAAAAGGAGGAGAAAAACATATATGTAAAAGGCTGCTATTACATGTTACTTTCTGTTTTGTTTTGTTATGGAGAAAGTCTGATACGCAGATTTGGATGAGTTTTCTAAATGGGCACTTTTGTGTAATAATCTTGTAACAGGACTTGAACTTTTTAATGAAAACCACCTTTGGCAGATTTCTGTAAAAGTCCTTTAACAGCCAAAACAAAAACTTAAGAAAAGTTAAAAGTTGTATTACTGAGAACTTTACTAAATAATAACACTCATAAAATTTGCTGAAATAATATGATCTTGTGAAATTCTCAATAGCTGCCATAAAAAAAAAAAAAGTGTGAACACTTCTGTCCATCACATAAGAGAAACTGGACTTGTAGTCATTCAAAATATAATAGCCATTTCAATAATTAGCTCAAACTAGTCATTAAAAATATAATAGTCATTTCAATAATTAGCTCAAACTATTTCAACAGCTATGATGAACAATTTAATGATATGCCCTGTTTAAATTATTGGGCTTATAAGGGCACAAATATAAACTTTTTCTGCTTTAATAATATATTGTAATGCAGATTCTTAAAGCTGATCATCTTCTGATCATCATCTTTTGTTGATAATGAATTGGTATAAAAGTATATATTAATTGTAATATAATATCTATATTATTATTTCTTTGACCTATTATACATTAACTTTAAAGAAAAACATACAAATCTAATATTACAACAGAACATCTGGCTAAAATTCGATGGGAATAAATGAAGCAAAAAATCATGGAAATATCTGGACCATTAAATATTGTAGATTCTTAAGTCTTTCTAGGGTTTGTTTCTTTGTAATCTTTGGTTGTGTGAAAGGTTTTGTTTCCTATCTTCTTATTTTGAATTACAGAATTGTTTTTTGGTTTTCACAGTTAAGCACCTTGTGAAACTGTGCTCTGTGACAGATATTATAAAAATTAAAAGAGTTACTACCTGACTGAAGGCCTTTTGAATTATTAAAAGAAATGGCTACATATTTTTAAATATCTGGGCAATATGACTCCTGAATAAGAGTTTACAATTCTTTAGACTGAAATCCATCAATTTCATAAAGGAAACAAAGTAGTAAAAATTAATAGTGTTTACTCTTATTCAACTTTTTGTGCAGCCTCACAAAAACATTGTTTTACTTTTGAAAACTTCTAAGCAATAAGAGACACAATTAAAACACTCTATTAATTTTCCATTCTGTCTATTTTTGGAACTTCTTTTTTCATTCCAGCCAGGACCTATCTTGAAAACATTATATGCAAGGCAGGAACTGGTACGAACTGGACATTCATTCATTAAATTAGATATTTATGTCCAGTTCACACCGGGTGAGTTTAGACCTACTATTTAAACATGACTTTATGCTGCGAGAAAAATCTATGGTTCTGAATTCACATAAAAATGCAAAGAACATGCAGACTAACACACTTTATCTGTAAATAATAACAATTTGGAAAAGTAATGAAAAACGTTTGTTAATATATATATTTAATTATATTAAATTATTTGTTTATATATAAGCAAACTGTAATGTTCTTGTTATAATATTACATTTTAAAAGAAAAAAAATGACAAAAAATAAACTAAAATCTGCAACAGTAATTTAATTTCCAGAACAAATAGAGCATTGTTTGCTGTGGAGCTGCTGTGTGTCTCTATCTGCTTGGTTTAATGAGGGCTTATTGTGAAGGAAGACATTGTTCATGGCAGCTAAAGCGCTTTCACAATGGAATGCAGAAATTATGTAGCTCAGCTCTGTAAACTGTGAATTGACTGCCGTGCTCAAATTTCTAAGCAGTGATGGCCAAATGAATCACTACCATAATTTGCTTTCCATTCTTCTTTAGGATAGAATAATCTATTCCTCTAAACATGTTCACTTGAAGACTTCTACTGCAAAAATGGTACAAAAAAGATAATGGGTTTCAATAATCAATCCCTAGATGAAACCAAAT
The DNA here is from genome assembly GCF_900747795.2 of Erpetoichthys calabaricus. Lineage (NCBI taxonomy): Eukaryota > Metazoa > Chordata > Cladistia > Polypteriformes > Polypteridae > Erpetoichthys > Erpetoichthys calabaricus. Next base: position 68,970,773 of record NC_041401.2, on the reverse strand, counting down.
ATTAATCAAAAGAAGAACAAAACTCTAGATGTAATAAAAGAACTGACTACAGGAAAATTTATTATATTATTCAGGATAATTATGTACTCAAATTTAAATTCAATTATTTAATAAAGATTGCATGAAAATAAACAAAGTTGTATAAACTAATAATGTAATACAAATGGCACCTTAGGCACCAGAAATATTATTAAGAATGAAATCAATACCTTTTATTAGCATGACAGATTATTTTGCTTTAAACAAATATTGGTTCCTTTAACAAACTTGACAAGGATATGCTGCTCAAGAGCTGCTAAGATTAATTAGGGAAATATCTTGTAGGAATGGAAACTTTATACACTTTATATATATCAGTCCACATCCTAGAGTAAGGAACCTCTAAAGCATTTAATGAGGGCAGCAGGGAACTATAAGGTGTGTGTTAACGCAGAATGTATTCAGATTCTTCCCATTACAAGTGATTAATGGGGAGTCCTGGATATGGGGCTGTGGCAACAATGCTAAACTTAATCCTTCCTGAATACAGTTGGAAAAAGGAAAGCCCTCCTACCCCTTTCACCTATTCATTTTAGCTGAATACTGACTTGTTTTTTCCAGTATGCTTATTTTCACCAGGGTATTTGCATTGAGTGCTCCAGTGAAGGGAAATATTGGCAACATTAGAAAATAAAAACAATGGTATCAAACCAGACTTAAGTGCATGCAAGAAATAACTGCTCTTCTTATTCATTTTTCTGTGAATTGTTTGATTATTGTCATTTACTAGTGTCACTGACTTTATAAATTTCCAACAAACAGCAGAATGTTTCCACTTATTTTAGAAGTAAACAAACAAAAATAAACAGCAACATGTAGGTTGATTACTGAATTTACCTGCAATGCTGGTGAATGGAAACATGATGTTGAAGCCAATCTCTCAGCCTTATCTATATATATAAAATCCCTATGTGCGTCCAGGTGTCCGTGTGTGGGTGTCTTCTGGTGAAGTGCGCATGCGCGGGGCACGGTGCTATGTGCGATATTACTGTCAGAGAAGTTAGAGGCGTTTTACGGAAATACAAACCAGTATTACTGTGAGAGGAAATTAAAGGTACACAATACAGTGACGCATATTACAGCCACATACAAGCCAGTATTACTGTCAGAGGAGATTAAAGGCATATTACCGACGCGCACGCCTGTATTACCGCCAGAGAAAATTAAAGGTATATTACGGACGTACGGACGTATATTACGGACGTACAAGCCAGCGGACGTACAAGACGGTATCCTTCAATAAGGGCGCGCACAAAAAGGCGAGCCTCAAAAGGACGACCTCAATTGGGCGCAGCGAATAAAGGCGCGCGTAAATAAAGATCTGCACCTGTTGCTCTTCACATATTCCAGAGCCATTTGAACTAAATTATCTACGCGCCCTTATTGAATAGAGCCGTACAAGACTGTCACAGAAAATTAAAGACACACAATACACGGCGGCAGCCCACGAAGGACGGTCAGCTCAGCAAGTAAACATCAACAGAAGAAAGGCTGAAAGAAAGAAAAATACGATCAACAAAAAGAATGAGGTCAAAGTCCTTTGCCATTTAACATAGACTGTTCCTACTAATGTTTATGCACTACTGTTCTAGCGCCCGTTATTGTAACGGGCTAAATGACTAGTTCTATTATAAGTGTGAGTCACTTCAGTCAGCCTATGTTTAGAGTGCAACTTGTGTTTTATAACTTTATTATTTGCAACAGTCTGAAAATATTTAATACCACTGTTACGGAAAACTATTATGTTCCCATAATTTTTTCTGCTATTCAAAGATCTACAATCTGATAATGTTGTGCTTGTGTAACCCAGTTCAATCTCTCACTTACTGTACATGATCCAAGACAAGCATCCAAACATTGTTATATTAAAGTATGGTTAGCATTGGGCACCACAGCTTGTAAGTCCTGGATTCAAATCTCAGCCCAGACACTGTCTGTGTTGATCTGCACACACTCCCATTGTCCGTTTGTGTTTTTTCTGGGCACTTCAGTTTATACATGCATGTTAACTGCCATCTCTAAATTGGCTGGAAGTGAATGCTTTGTTCATACTTCTGTTGGAATAAAGTGTATATCATTATGGCCTGGATTTGAAAAATTATTGCTCAGAAAGTAGATAGATAAGATACACAGCATGATAGCCTTTTAACCTGAACAGTACAATGCTAATTCCCAGGAATTGACCATTCCTGAAGACTACAACTAACTTCCATTAGTGAATTTAGTATCTTTATCTCTAATAAATTACCCGACCTTTTCGAATGTTTGTCCCTGCTCTTTCTTCTACGCTTAGTCGTTGATGTGTCTAGAATGTATACAATTATTGTCCTGATAAAATGTATAAGAGCTGAGGACACAGGAAGTGTGTCTGCCAAAAGCATTCACACAACTGAGAGGTTAGATGACCGTGGTCTTGTTTGACAATGGTTGTAAGTAGGGCGTGACTTGCAAGAATCTAATGGCAAAAGTCACCGTCTCACAGGACTTGCTTCCAAAGGTTGTAAGTATGGCGTGACTTGAAAGAATCTCAAAGAATCTCATGTTAAAAGTCTCAGTGTCGCAGGACTTCATTCCAAAAAGTCTCTCAAAAAGTCACGTCTCATCCCAAGATTTTTTTTATTACAACAGAGAGATGTAAGAGGCTCATATTAGGTGATGTGCAACAAAAACAACGTTACCAGCTATGTAATCAAAAGTATGCAAATCCCAGGCCTTACCCAAAATGTGGCTTTGGCGCATAGTTACAATCTGGTGTAGGCACGGCCTGACTTCTGCATGGAATAACATGGGCTGAAGCCTAGGACCCTAAATTTAACCAAGATGTATGAAAAAAATATCTGATCTTTGTTTTTCAAACTGATATTCCTGCTGCTAGACATGATGGTTCTATACTCTTTAACTGCTTTACTGTTACCCTGAGATTACTCATCCACTGCAAGCCATATGCATACCATCATTCTGGAGTTTGTGCATCTCCAGTGAACTGCAGTTCGGGGCGGAGTGCAGCTTCAGCAGGTGAGCTGAGTATGGTCAATCAGAATGGAAAGTGTGTGCAGAAGATGATAATTTGTTGTATTAAATTAGTGATAGATCTTCAGACAGCATTAAAAGATTAAAGTTCTAGTGATAGTTAAGCAAATAAAAGTGATGATTTTGCATAAACGGCAAAATCTGAGACTATTTCTGAATGTGTGTAGTATAAGAAGAGCTTTCAGCATCCTTCAAAGGTGCCATTCACTGATCTCTAGGACAAAAGGAAAATATATCATGTACATATGACAGCGAAAAACAGTATTTCAGTCTGTTCGTAAGTGGTGATATATTAGATGTAATTGTGAGCAAGCCCAACAGAAGTGCACAGAAACTCACCTAGCACAGCACACTCAAACCAAATTACAGGGTCCTCATGTGGTTTGATGTTAGTTATGATCAGTTGCTGGATGTCTTTGCACTTACTGTATGTAATATTTCAAAAACCTTTACTTGAAGCGCCTTATGGACCAACCTGAATATGGATCACAAGTTGAACATGTTCACGCCTACTTGTCAGGTGTTTGCATTTTTTTGACAACAACTAACCTCCCACTTCGCACAGCAGTGAGAAATCTTTTTTGAAAATAAAAGTGTCCTCCGCACTTTACATGCCTAAGCAGAATTTTGTTGTTGACAAATCACACGGTTTGGAAGGGTTGTTTGACAAACTGGACATTGTAAAATTAGCCAGTTGACCATATCTCTACTGAACAACAGTTAAAGTTTTTTGGTAGCTTGACAAAAGTGCCCAGAGTCTGCAAACTGGTGAAGTAAACCTGCTGAAGTGTTTTAATTTTTTAAGCTTATTTGTACCTATTTTCTATTTTTGTTTTCATTTTCACTTGATTGTACCATAAAAACTAAACATACCTAAAATTGTGAAAATAACAAGGTGTCAGAATATGGTTTTTAAATATTTTTTCCTCCCTCTCAAGATAACACAGTTGAAGGATCAGACTGTATTTGTTTTTAATATCTGACACGGCATACTGTACTGTGATGACCATCAAGTCCCTCCCTATATATATCACTCATAATATATGAAGTTGTTTCTGGGCTTTGGCTGCTATCCATACACCTACAGTATTACACACTCTCACTTTACTTGCTCTTCTTATGTACAGCCTATTCAAGTTTAGGCAACTCTTAAGCTTTGACAGGTTCTCTCAGAACACCTTGGGGGGTGGGGGTCCAAACAGTGGTTCAAACTCCGGTTCCCCTCACATCTAAGTCCTCCCTTGGGTGCAAGGGTTGAGGCTGGCAATGAATGCCAACACTATATAAAGAAATAGCTTGTACTGACCTTGACATATCCAAAAGGAGAAAGAGTATCCATAATGAAAATGCTCCAGGGATCTTCAAAAGCCATATCATTAACGAAGTTCAGGATTTTTGAATTCACTTCCTGCAGACTAGGGAGATCAGAGATCACAGGATATTAGTCGGCGTAGGACGGGGAATCAAACAAATCTAATAAGAGTGTTGCTGCATTTTCAATGGCAATACACCACTGATGCACTGAGGAAGAGTATCTTTTTGTGCAGGTAGAAGAATCTATGGAATGATGGTAACATTTGTAAAATATGTTTATCCAACAGATGCTGTGCCACTAACATTAACACTGCTGCAGTTTCCAATACCAAATTCTCCTGTTCGCAGGAGAAGTGCTCCTATAGAGTATTTGTATTTAAATTTCTTTTCAGAATGTTACAACAAAGAAAGAACTTAATTTGAAATATGCACATTTCAAATATTATCATATTAAAATGACTCAGGAAAACTATAGCCTATTACTGTGTTTATGGCTTTATCTGCCAAGTGGGCTCTTGAAAGGCTTATAAATATTTAATTGAGAATTCACAAAGTGATGTAATCAAAGAAAAAAGTGAAGCAGCAATAAATGTCAACTAAAACAAGATATCATATCCAAGTTCCTCCCTGAACTGCAACAAATCTTCCCCAATAAAAGAAAAGAATAGTAATATACTGTATCCTTAAATAAAAAGGTGCATGTGAAGCATCAGCCACTTTTATTCTCCAATTGATAATTATTATGGATATTTTTTACCATTATTTGAGAACCAAATAGTGTTCAACTGGTATTTTTCATACATTCTGGATGTCAAACTCATTTTATTTCGGGCCAAAAATAACTTTTTTTATTTTATAAACAAGAAACACTGGTACATCTCCACTCATTATAATCGCATATTCTGTTAGCATTTCTCTTGAAACACTATCAGGATTGAAAAAATAACAGCAGCACAGTGAGAGCTGCAGTCAGGTCACAGTCAGGTCAAATGCAACAATTTCTAGCTAAAGCAAAACATCTCTGTTGATACTGCTGCCGGTGATGTAGCACAGAAACTGACTACAATTAAATTTACAATATCAAAAGTGGAAATGCAACTGCGTTTTCTATTCACATACAACAATCAAGTCAGTGAAAATGACTAATTTAGTTGGGTGGGGGACTCATCTAGGTAAGCTACAGAAAGGTAGCCAGCTTGTGCAGCTTTAAAAAGTGGGCAGAGAGGCAGCTGTGGCATCTATAAAGTCAAGTTACTTTCTCTTTCATGGGACTGTCCCATTTCTGGGCATCATGCAAAAACGCTGACATTCTTTATTTACAATTATTTACATTTTTACTTTTTCTTGCTGGATCATTATGAACAGTTAGTTTCCATTCTAACTACATTTTGGTAGCTGCAGTGTGGTACGCTGAGGAGATGAATATGAGCACAAATGTTAGGTGCATTTTAATGTCAGATGTAAACGTGATAAACTAAATTATATGCAAATACAATCTTTATATGAAAACATGTTACAAAGTGTCTTCGAGAAAACTAACATTCATCATGGACAATATGCAACATGTTATGAATACTGATAAGGCAGGCCATTTTAAGATGGTCCAAGAGGAGGATCTGGTTGGCAGATGATGAGTTTGACACTCCTGCTCTATATGTATTTCATGGCAATATACATGTAAGCAGCACTTAGATTTTTAAATAGACATTTGTGTATATATTTAAAGAATACTTTAAATATAAAATATCTCATTGTCAGTTACTGGTTGACAGCCTTACTACAAATGTAAGGGCTTATCTAACTACAAGGCATTATATACCACAGTATGCATTATGTAAAGTAATCAGAATTTCCTGTTTTATAATGGAGAATTCTGTGATACTTAAAACCTGTTTAAAAAAATAACCAGAATGAATTAAATCTTGTATTTCTATAATAACATGCAGTAAATTGACATTTTTGCGTACATGAAATTTGATATCAAATAAAAAAGGAATAAATTGCAGTATCACAGAATTAAAGTGCAATACCTAATAACTTGCAAAACATAAAAACTCTACATATTGTGAACCAAGCTAGGATATTGGAGTTCCTACCTCTACAGAATATAAGCTTTTTTTTGTAACCAAAATAATTATATCTAATGATACTCTCTGGAAACCTACAAATAATTTTACATTTATATATAAAAGTAAAAATAAATTATGAAGGTCAGCAGTCAGTAAAAGGGTTTTTCTACATTTTACACACTTGGCATTTAATTAATTACATTTCTTACCCAATAATATACAAATCCACAATGGGCTCATCTGCATCCAGTTGTAGCAAAGAACTGACATCATCAGGTGGCTGAGCTGTGGCAACATTCCATGTGACTATGTGAAATCTGTAAGGACAGGAAGCTTATGACATTATTGTGACGAGCATCTGTACCATTTTACCTGCTATGTTATGAATGCTTATTTGCAAATTGTTCATTTTGCTTGCAATTCATGAGTGATACCAATGCACTTTATTACTTTGTTGTATACGTAGGCCTACTTTAAAGTTAACTAAAATGCTTTCAAATCCCGTGTATTTAGTAGAATCTTTATATTGTTGACCAGTAGGGGTATTGGCAGGTTACATGACTAAACACATTTGGATAGCTAGTCAATTACTACCTCAATTTAGAAGTATCCCATCCTCTCCTTAACTTAAACCTTTACTGCTTCTCCATTAGCCTTGGATATGTTACATAATCGAGAGTGCAGAAGACAATCTGCTGGTTAATTCAGTATGATATTACCAGTATTCAGTATTTACTATTACCTCTAATGGGTGTAGCCTTACACTCAAACTATTTGGCAGCAATAGGTATAAGACCTTGCAGTTACTTTTACAGTCAAAAGCCAACAATAGTGGCACTAAACTAAAATATATAGTAGGCCTCTGCAAAATAATGTTTGCATTGTTTCATTTCAAACCAACTAGTTCAGAGTTTTGAAAGTAGGAGACACCATGTTGCCTAAGCACTCATTTTCTAGTAATTCATCTTTATTTAATATGCCCCATTCCACATAATACATAATAACAATTGATTATTTAACAATGAAAAAAGGCTTTAGGGGATGCAATAGCACAGTTTGTAGTCCTACTGCCTCAGAATTCAAGACTTCTGAGTTTAGACCTGTTTGTTTTTTTTCCCTTAAGGGTACTCCAGGGTTCCTCCCACATCACAGAGACATGTGTAATATGTTAATTTGTAACCCTAAATTGGCTCAGTTTAAGTGAATGTGTGGGTGAACATGAGCATACTGTGCACTGAACTGACAGCCTTTCCAGGATTGGTTATGGCTTGTGCTCAGTATTGCTAGGATGGACACTAGCTCTCTGCTACCTTAAACTGAATTAGTAGGGTCAAAAATGAATGGAAAGCAGACTTCTTCTCTGTAAAAATGATGTATTTACAAATGCATAATGAGACTGTAATGTTTTTGACCACTATGAAATAGAAAGGCATTACATTAAAGAAAAGCATTACTTTGGCCAACATGCCTTTTTATTGTTTTCTAATAATAGCCTCTGTACTACAAAAGATTTGCAAAATTTCATTTGTTTGACTTCAATCAAAATAACAGGTTGGCACATGACCTTAAGAATTAATTTTAGTCTGGTTAAACATACAAAAATAACATGTGCACGTTTATCACTGCCACATAAGCCATCTTAAACTCTCCCACTAGCCCCTGTATTCCCTTTTCTGTGGAAGCATAGATGACACAGCACCTGAACCTGACCTCCTCCTTCATACTTTTCTTGGCACACAGAGAAAAGGCTTCATCCAGGGTTCGAGACATCTCTTCCTGGATTTCTTCATCAGAGCTCAAGTCTTCCACGCAGGCCATAAGTTGGGTCATACGCTGCCGTAGCAACAGTGACACACTGGAAGATTGCGAAGTGGCGCTGTTGCAGCTCTCTGACCGAACACGATGCTCTCCTGGAGTGGAGCTGGATACGATGTCCATGGTGGTTTCTTCTTAATTTGGCACCTGATAAGAGCCCCTTGGGGCATCCAGAAGTAGCTGTTGCATATTCACAGCAGTTTACATGTAGTAATAATTTCTAATAGCAAATAAATCTTAAAAAATCTTTAATTGTAGTAAATTGTCCTTTACTTTTCTTAATTAAAGTGATGTTTACAGGTTATCTATAAAAAAACAAATGCTGTTTATAGGCCATCTATAAAAAATGATAAATCTTTCTATTAGACAGAAAATGCAGAGCTGTCATTTACAACATGAAATGCCTAAATGCACCATCACTAATGAAACAATATTGATTTTAAACAACAAATAGAAAGCTTTAAATAATCATCAACGCTATTCTAGATATATTTAAATTTTCACATAAAACTTGAATAATATTTTTGGTGTAGCTATAACTACAAAAATATAAACATTTTCATATCTACATGCAACTGAAGGAAGATCTAAGGCAATCAAAACAGAAAAGCTCTAACTTACAACAAAAATACTAAAAGATTAGAAAATACATCATCACTCACTATTGACAAAAATGCAGTTGAGCCATTAATTTCATAAAGCAATTTACTGTATTCACCTGAAGACTGGATCCAAATAGTCTCTTATAGACTTTGTGCTTTTTCCTTTGCTTCCTTTATTATCAAACATTTGCTGGTTCCATAAAATCCTTTAAATACTTTTCTTCTAAAAATTACATAATCCTTCATTCACAGTTAATGTATATTCCAGTAAAAACATACACCCCAAAAAAGTCACTTTCCATATGTTCAGAAAAAGCCTTTCATTTAATTAACCCAACAGCCTGTTGGAGGATACATCGTTAAAGATTAGTAGCTTGCCAAGTACTGAAAAAGTGCATATGGAATCCTGTGTTGAAATGAAGAAGAGTACTTTTTACCAAAAATGCCACATAAAAAGCAGCAGAAAAGCAGACTGGTGTTATTCAAATCTTGATTATATGGGAAGGCCAAACCACATGATTAGAAAAGTAGGAAGTCGATATACAATAGAGATATTGTACTAACTATGTAACAGGTTTAACATCTAATCTGATCTTTCTTTTACGAAAGAGAAAAACTGAGTGAATTTGTAATCCAACATTACCTATTTGTTGTGCAAGAATATAGCGATACACTCGTCTCTGATAACCATAGTTCAAGGGTATAGCCGAAGAATACAAAAAAAAATACAAATAAACAAGGTGTAAATGGTTTCTTGTTTTCATTAGCTCACACCACGGGGATAAATTCTCACAAAAACTTTTGTCATCTTAAATTTTTTTCACAATGGTCATATACAGTATATGTACAACCTAAAGTTCCAAATTAGATAAATATTCACTCTTTCTATGACACTCCAGAATAACACATGTGATCCATTGTCTTTAGAAATCATACAGCTATTTAGTTAAGATAAATGCAGTTTATATTGTTTTAGATTAATTAGACAGGTGCTTCTCTCAATGCTGGAGAACATATTTTTCATACAACCTTACAAACTGAGGAACATTGTTTAAAAGAAAACAAAAAGAATGATGTTAAAAATCTACAGTTCTGTGGTTTACATGGTCAAAACTCACAAAACCTAACAGATGGCATTGCTCAAAATCACCCTGTCGTGATACAGAAACTATCATGCCTTGTGCTTGATGATTACTGGGACAGGGTCCAGTTGCACAGTGGTCCTACTCTGCATAAGCAGGTTAGGAAAATGGATGGATGGATAGATAACGTCCAAATTCCTTAGGGTCATATAATGCCTTAACCTGTTACGGTATATGAGACTTGGTATCATGCACATTAACTTAATTTCATTTGTTCCACTACATGTTTCCTTCATGTGTGTGAATGTACAGTGTGTATAAAGAGTGTACACACCCCTGCCAAAACAGCAGATTTTGTGTAATAAAAAAATGAAATCAAGATAAATCTTGCCAGAACTTGTTCCACCTTTATTGCAAAATTGCAATCTAGATAGATAGATAGATAGAGATAGATACTTTATTAATCCCAAGGGGAAATTCCACATACTCCAGCAGCAGCATACTGATACAAAAAACAATATTAAATTAAAGAGTGATAACAATGCAGGTATACAGACAGACAAGAACTTTGAATAATGTTAATGTTTCCCCCCCCCCCCCCCCCCCGGTGGTACTGAAGAGTCGCATAGTGTGGGGGAGGAACGATCTCCTCAGTCTGGTCAGTGGAGCAGGAAAGTGACAGCAGTCTGTCACTGAAGCTGCTCCTCTGTCTGGAGATGATACTGTTTAGTGGATGCAGTGGATTCTCCATGATTGACAGGAGCCTGCTCAGCGCCCGTCGCTCTGCCACAGATGTCAAACTGTCCAGCTCCATGCCTACAATAGAGCCTGCCTTCCTCACCAGTTTGTACAGGCGTGAGGTGTCCCTCTTCTTTATGCTGCCTCCCCAGCACACCACCGCATAGAAGAGGGCGCTCGCCACAACCGTTTGATAGAACATCTGTGGCATCTTATTGCAGATGTTGAAGGACGCAAGCCTTCTAAGGAAGTATAGTTGGCTCTGTCCTTTCTTACACAGAGCATCAATATTGGCTGTCCAGTCGAATTTATCATCCAGCTGCACTCCCAGGTATTTATAGGTCTGCACCCTCTGCACACAGTCACCTCTGATGATCACGGGGTCCATGAGGGGCCTGGGCCTCCTAAAATCCACCACCAGCTCCTTGGTTTTGCTGGTGTTCAGTTGTAGGTGGTTTGAGTCGCACCATTGAGTCCTTGATTAGGTCCCTATACTCCTCCTCCTATCTATCTATACAAAGAAGGTGAAAACAAATCAGAAACTATTTAGTGAAAAAGGAAAAAAATCCTACAAAAACCTGGTTTCATTAGTGCAGACCCATAATCAAGGATGTAGCTTTATTCAGAATCAACCAATCACAGTAAATCTCATCTCAAAATCTCAAATAGTAGTTAGTATATACCTGACATCAATTAAAGTGGCTCTGATTGAACTCAGATAAAGTTTGGCTGTTCCTGTAGGATTATTCTGGTATCCTCTTGGTTGCAACATACTCCAAAAGCCATGGTCAGCAAAGAGCTTTTAAAACTTGAATGGCATATTAACATTAAAACGCATCAATTGGGACAGGGGTACAAAAAGTATCCAAAGCATTAAACATCCCTTGCAGCATGGTGAACACAGTTATCAATAAGTGGAAAAAATATGGTTCAACAGTGACTCTATGAAAATAAGGACATTCCTGCAAGACTTTTGAAAAGACAAGGAAAAAACTGGTCAGGGAGGCCACCAAGAGGCCTACAGCAACATTAAAGGAGCTTTAGGATTTCCTGGCAAGTACTTGCTGTTCCCTACACGTGACCCAAATCAGTCTTATTCTTCATATGTCTGGTTTGTGGAGTAGGATAGTAAGACTAATGCCTTTTCTCACAAAGAAAAACATCCAAGCACAGCTAAACTTGCAAAAAGGTATACCCAGTCTTCCACAACCATGTGAAAAAATGCATTATGGTCTGATGAGACCAAGGTTGAACTATTTGGCCATAATTTCAAAAGGTATGTTTGTCACAAAAACAACACAGCACATCATCAAAAGAACACTATACCCACAGTGAAGCATGGTGGAGGCAACATCACGCTTTAGGGGCTGCTTTTCCTCAGGTGGCACTGGGGCTTTAGTCAAGGTGGATGGAATCATTAATAGCTTCAAGAATCAGTCTTTTTTTACAGAAAACCTTGAAGCATTTGCAAGAAAGCTGAAGATGAACTTCACCTTTCAGTATGATAATGACCCAAAGCATTCATCCAAATCAACAAAGCAATGGCTTCATCAAAGGGGAATCAATGTTCTGGAATGGCCCAGCCAGAGCCCAGACCTTAAGCAAATGGAAAATCTGTGCGGGGAACCAAAGAGAGCTGTGCACAGGTGATGCCATCAGAATTTGACAGATCTGGAAAATTTTTGCAAGGAGGAGTGTGCAAAAATCACCAAGTCCAGTTGTTGCAAACTGATAGACTCTTACCCAAAAAGACAGAGTGCTGTAATAAAAGCAATAGGTGTTCCAAGTATTAGTTTAGGGGATATGCATACTAATGCAACCAGATTTTTGTATGTTTTTTTTTCTTCCTTTTTTCACCAAATAGTTTCTGATTTGTTTTCACCTTATTTGGTGGAATATGTTCTGACAGGATTTCTCTTGGTTTCATTTTTTTAATCACACACAACCTGTCATTTTGGTAGGGGTATGTAAACCTTTTATATCCACTGTATGATATAATAAGACAAAGGCAGTGGATGAGCACTTTATTGAAATTGAAAGTTATGTTCTAGTCATTGCCAGACAAACTGTGGTGACTTCACTCATATAAGGTTTCAAACTCATATCAAAAGCCAAGGAGTCATTGTCTTGCCACTGCCAACTCTTAAAAAGGTAAACATGTCTCTGGATTCAATCACGGTTTCAAGAAACATGTTTCAACAATTTAATAAAAGCCAGTTCCAATCACATGAATGCAAGTCTATTACTTCCTGCTAGTTTAAAAGGGCAGATTAGGAAAAATGGCTGATTGACTCTCAGAATCCTAGAAGAATCTAAATTCTCATTTCTTCTACCAACTCAATCCTAGGCCAAGATTTGGAGCATATACCTTCTCCTAAATATGCGTGCAAGAGAGCAGGCGACCAAGCATATGCCAGATGCTCCTTTAATAGGGAGTGAAAGCATGAAGGTCTGACAGGATAGAAGAAAACCTTCTGGCTACTAAGAGGCAATACATAATGTGGAGTAGAAGTAATCCTGTTTAAAGGATGCAGTTCAGGATGGTTTACAGAGTCCATAGTGAAATCAAAACCAGGTATTTGGAGATATGAAGCAGCAGAACAAACCCCTGCATATCTTCATACGTAAACTATACATTGAAATTCCAGTTTATCTTATTCTCTAAATTAAAAGATGGGAAATTGCTATCTAAAACAGCAAAGAAAAACAAACAGAAAAATACAACAGCATGTAATATGTAGGGCAAGAATGCAACAATTAATACTTGATGTTTATGCTATTTGACAAATAATACTTTAACTTTTCCTAACAAATACCTTATCAAGGAAAAACTTTTTTAAACCTGCTTTTTTAGCCATGGATGCTGTGGTACTAATGACCAAACTCCAGAGGCAGGAGCAGCTTGTGCCTAGGACGGTTAGAATACTTTCATTAGTGAATTATTTAGTGTACAACTTTTTTTAACTGGTAGTGACTCTGGCTCTTTGAGTTTCTATCAGATGTGACAATCATCTAGACAGCCTTTTTTCTCATGCAATTGTGCTAACACATCACACAAAGGAGCCATGGGTCTGTAACAAAAATTCAATTTACTCAGAAGTACCATAAAATCAAAGTGCTCTTGTCCTTTGCTTCAATTTGCTGTATTAAGTAATGAACACTGAGCAGAAACACTGATAAAGTATATTTTGTAATTTTTTTCTTTCATGCTGTGACTGTATGTATAAAAATGTATGTGGATTGGATTATCTTATAGTGGGCCAGGTTATTCATGGATCTATGACCACAATAAACTCAATAGGGACATTTATTGTGGAAATAAATGTTTTGTTTTTTTTTACTTTAATCCATTTATTAATTTTCTGAGCAAACTTTGTGTTTCTTTTGGAGAGCCAGAGGACATCCTGACAGCTTTTAACAGAATGCAGTAATCACACCTAGATGGTACACAGGTAAGACAGCAATGCTAATCATTGTATTCCAATGCTGCCCAGGTCATCGTCAACATAATTGTATTATAATATAACATAACAAACATATTTCTCACTTACTGGCAGGAATTCTCCAATTACTCAGAGGACTAGAAATGCTCCAGTGCATTACTGTACACTTTAACTAATGGTCTATGTGCTTTTTTAAGCTACTAAATCCAGTACTGTCAGTACCCTCTTCTTTGTTCAGGAACGCACAAGAAGGAAATCGGCTTTTCTCTCGTTACGAGCTACATAAAACTATGGCTTGCACTGGCGCCATTCCTCACTAATCAGTTCGGACAGCGAGGGCCAGAATGCTGTGCTAAACACTGAGAGCCCGTCACATGGAAAACACGAGCTCCTCTTTCTCAAAATGGATAATCTGCCTGGTGACTAAATCCCACACAAGGAGGATTTTAAATGGAGCAAAAAAAAAAAATCAAGTAATCTGCCCCTTAAAACATTTCACTGAACTGGACAAAAAAAATTAACTTTCTATGTTAAATCTGTAATAATTAGTGGAGGATAAATTCCTTCATCCTGAACTCTAGAAGGACAAATCTCATTTGCAACAATGACCAACCTTGAGACGTCTTTTGAGTGTTAAAGGACTCTGGGTAAATAGGTGCACTGTATTAAGAATACACGTGGAATGCCAAATAAAGTGAAGTGTGGGGTAAATTTAAGGCCAACTGTATTTCAAACTCATGGTACCAGTACTGGCCACCATGGGCTGCCCAAATATTTTTCAATTCAAATTACTACCATATAATCCATTTGCAAATCTTGTGAATAGTGCTAAAGTGCACACTGACTAATGAAATATTCAGAGAATAACTCAACTACAGCCTTATTCTTTCGCAACAAGAACAATAATTCAATGTGCTATTTACATATTTCATGTTTATTTGACTTTCTGTGATGCCATCCTGTTTCTTCTCGGACTCAAAGACATGCCTGTAAGACAGCTGATGAGTTTAAATTGCTCCAATGCAGCAGGTATGTGCGCCAGTGACTGTGTCTGCTCTGTGACATACTAGCATAGTGTCCAAAGCGTGTGTTTATTTGGTCCTAACAGGGAAGGATTAGGGTTAGAAAATGGAGGGATGAATCAAACAGCCATGGTCTGGCTGCAAATGTAAAGAATGGACTTCACTCCACACCCCTCAAAGCTGACACCAACAACTTTGTGCAATTTAGCAACACAAAGTTATGTTCGAGAGAATGCTGCTCTTAGTCTTGATTACCTGGATTTTCAGATAACAACTTGTAATCAGGGCTTTTGATTTATCTTGTGTTACAATCAACTGTGTTTTGTACCTTATCTGTGTTCAGGTGACAGTCCTTTTTATACAACGTCTGCTACATCATCACCAATCAATTTAAGATGCAAAAGATATGCCTTAAATATTTTCATAAATAGATGCCAGAATATTATTCCTCCAGGAATGTCAAGAAAGCATGCACAAACCACTAAAAAACAGTACATATTTCTTGTAATACATAATTGCATACACGATTACCCAAGATAGAAGCTGGTACCTTATATAAAGGATTGCATGTTTAAATATGATTTTTTTAACCTCATTACTGCAAAAATGTTGCTAATCTAAATGATCTAAAGATTCACTAAATCAGACAATCAATACTCTTATCATAGAAACAATGAACAGATAATAAAAGTCTTGGGTTGGGTTTACACAGGGCACAGAAAAATCAATTAAGTAAAACACTAAAAACCTACAAGAAGAAAACAACTGCATATATAGCAACGAGCAAATGCTCAAAAATGTTTAAAGAGTCACAAGCTCCATGTCCTTTTGGGTCAGTCTATCTCACAGGTTTTCAAAACATTCAGAACATTGGTTTCAAAAGCAGCACAGCTCAATGAAAGAACCACACGTCATATGTGCCCCTTATCTTGAGTCTTATCTAAGACTCTTGTCATTTTTTTCCTACTTTTGCATCCATCATTCCATAAATACCAAAAAGGCACACACCTGAATTTTCCCTCCTTTGCTGTATGGTAGTTGGACGTTTTGATGGCAAGGGAGGAGAGCCCAGCAGACACTCTGTCTACATCCATGGTACTGTCAAAGGAAAATAAAAAATCAGCTTGGCGTTTGTGTATGTGTTTGCTTTGTTTTATTTCCTGCTATTTCAACATTACTGAGTGAAAATTAACTGGATGGTGCAAAATATGAATACAAATTTACGGTTTATGGAAAAGGTCACATGCACAAATGAGTTCTTCCTTGTGTTGTCCAATCATAAAAGAAAACACAGTGAGTAAAAAGTTCATACTTGGCAGTTGTCAAATTACGAATGCTGAATGATGAAGTTCTAGAACCCAACTCTTTTATCAGTTTCACTGACATTAGTTGAATTGTGCCATTTGAAATTATTTGTTACAATTTTGACAGCCTTTTTCTTGAACATGTACAATACATTCTGCTGGTAATGTGCAATACACTGTTTAGTAATATGTGCAATAATATTTTATGCTTTTAAGCAATAATAATTTGTTTTGGTTACTTGAATACTTAACACTGTATATGGCATCTTGCTAATTTTGTATGATTATTCTGTTTTTATCTTTTATTTTGCATTTATTTATTGTATTGTTATCTATTTGAACCATTTGCCTTTTGGATCTTAAATGCACCTTTGGGGTTGTTACATTTTGTTGTTACACAACGACAATAAAGTGCTTGATTGATTGAATAATTGGCTGATTGCACAGGGAGATTACCTCTATTCTGAATTTAATTCAGCTAATCGCTAACTCTAATCCTATACAAGCATGTTTGCAATGGCTCACACGAATGGGACCAGTCACCTTAAACACAGCTCTGGGGTGGGAAAGATGCTTTCTTTTCCACTTTCACAGTAAATATGGGTTGAAATTATGCATTAATGGTACACATATTATTTACAAAAAAGTGAAATTATAGCAATACATAAAAATATAAATGCAATACAAATATGGATAGCATTATACTTCAGATGAATCACATGAAGTACATTCTTTAAAAAATACTTGCTGAAAAAGGCCTTCATGTCATTCTGTTATGTCATTGCAAAGGTATTTATTATATAACACAGTGAAACACAAATAATTTATGGCAGAAGACTAGCTACTGTAGATCCCTGAAGAGGCACTTTCCTTTGCACAGAACCATTAGAGCTTAACATAATAATTCACTGGTTGTAAGCAAACACAACAGCACATTCATTTTCACATTCCTGATATAAGAATTTTCTTTACTGTTTGCTGCAGTTCTACCAGCATCGCTCACACATCCTACCTACTGAATTATCAATGACTGAATAAAAGGCATCATTAACACTGCTAATGGCAGGGAAAATGTATTTGAGGTAATATTCATAAACAGCTACAATGCTGGCATTACTAATTAATTCACTGATTAAATAATTTGACTTCATCAGAAAAATCTAGGGATAATTTGCTAAACTGCATACATCCTCTTTCAAATTTATGGTGGTTGCTATTTATCAGACCGCTAGACAGTCACAGCAGCACCGAATATAACGCAGGAAACAACCCTAGATGAGATCAGATGCCAGTTAACCACATGACAAACTGATCCACATTTGTCTAAATCAATTTCTTGTCTACGGTTAAGCTAGCATGCACGTCTATGGGATACAAAAGAAAACCACATTCTCTTAGTAAAACATATGCAGAAACGCCGAAATGAACAAAGTTTACCCTGGCGCCATGGGTTAACACGAGCTTCTGCACAGTGCTGCCCCGATTGTAGATCAATATAAATTTAATAATTATTTTTTACCAAAAATCCTGTACAAAACAGAAAGAGCTACTTAAGGTGCGGTTCGTTAGTACATCGCCACACCTGTAAAATTAACAGGGATATTTACAGTATAAAGCATTTGCAGCTTTACAGTATGTTATTAAAACGAAGCTCATAGTACAGTTTTACTGCTATATATATGCGAGGCAATGTTTGAACTACAATATACAGTATGTAAGGAAGACATACCTTTGCAGAGTCCGAAAAAAGAATGAAATCAATGTAATTCAACCTCGCTTTATCCAAATCGGTGTCATGGGCTAAATCTAAATATCATTATAAAGGTTTTTACCACAATGATTAAATGTGGCTCCTATTGCTTATTTCGGCATCGGATTTTTCTAGTCAATGCCTAGAGGACAGATCTGACGTGCCCGGGGATTTCATCTTCTACAGACTGTCATTGCCTTTCACTTCCTTGATTCTGATGCAGCATGTGCAACTCACGATGATATCGCATCGAGCCTGTTAGTTCACGGCCAGACGTCTGACAGCCTCCACTGACGCACAGATCACCTGGAATTTAAGCCAGCACAATTCCCTGCTGTCTGGACTATAACTTATCCTGATTTATTTTATGCATCATTTTTTCTGCCGTACTGCTAAACCCTTCCACCCCATCCTGTTGCGCTACAAACCATCAGCACATAAACGTCAAACTGTGCCACCTTGACCTGTACAGCGGATATGCAATACAAAAAAGAAACCAAAAAATATCTATTTTTTCCGTTCTTTCACACCCATTTTCTGCAGGCCCTGAAGTGGCTTGGAATCTCTCCCGTTGCTTTTACCTTTCTGTCGAAGCCGCGTCCCGCCCAGTGCCAGTTCCGCCAAGTTTCAGGAGACCACAAGGATGCCCAAAGCTGACTCCCTCCCTCCTTGCTCTGTGTTTGTGTAGAGTGACTAGTCACGCCTCTTTCTACTAGCGTCTACAACATAGAGCCTGTTACATAGATCACGCCGCAGTCTCGCGACATCGTCGACTTCCGTTACCCGTCCCGAATGCTACTAAGTAGAGGTACTGCGATGAGCGTAAAGGAGGAGTGGTGTGTGTAGAAATCACATAATATCGTGGGTAACAATAACAAATATAGCAAGTAAGGAACAAACACAGTAAAGGCAGTAGAGCTTCAGTGGTACTACTAGTAGCCACTTCTTGTAATTAAATTCGTATTCTATAATAGAATAGCTGTGTTTCGCAGCCTTTTTTCACGTGTGTCCAAGACGCATATTACTTGCTTCTCAAATAAATTCGAGCTTAAGCCTATATCTATGCATGGTTTTAACTGTAGTTTTCTATTTTGTGAACATTAACACAGTTTAATGAAATTCATTTTTTTGGTTCTACTGAATGATTAAACAGCAGGTAATCTGGTTACTTCACTGTGGTCGCAGTTAGATTTTCAACACTGAAGCAATACGGGCGTGCGTCTGTGTGCCTTAATTGAGAGGTCCCAATATCATGATCAAACTTCCACCTGTCTGCTTATTCATGCTCATGTGAGGCTGTTTAGTTCTTGCTTCGTTTAAGTTTGACATGTCTCTTAGGCAGGTTTTATTTAAATTGAACTAACATGCGTACATATATGTTTGTTGATATCAGCAGGGATCTGAACATCAGTATCTACTGCAGAGAACTGGAAATACAGATTGTTTGGTAGAGGGGTATGCGTTTTTTCTGCAGCCGATTAAAAAAGAAGTACTCCAAAGGATTCAGGATAGAAATCTGAAAACAGTCCGAGATAATATTTATGATACCAATAGCCTCATGTTTACATGATTTAACTGATGTTTCAATAGCATATAACAAAAGTGTGAACTTCCATGTGTGCTTGTATCAGTAGTGATCTGGACAGCACGACTTGCTGGAATGCAGTGAAAATGTGTTGTTTTTTTGTCGCTGAGTAGAATTAAACAGAATCATCCAATGGATATAGGACGCAAGCCTTTAAACTGTCATGTAGATTTATAAGAAGCTTCAAGTGCAAAATTAAGAGATGTGTAAAAATGGCAACTAGTAAAATGCAGTGTTATGTAAAAATGGCAACTGGTAAAATGCAGTGTGTGGTATTTGACTGTCTGAAAGCATATGAAATATGGCAAAAACAATTGGAATGGCATGAGTAATCTAAGAGCAGAAATCAATAGTATCTTTAAGTAGCTCTGTCAGATGGTGTTTTAAAAAGCAAACACATATACAATCTAAAAGGAAAACTCAAAAATGATGGAAAAGAATAATTGATTATGGCCAATGACGCTGAAGCTGCGACAGATAGATAGATAGATAGATAGATAGATAGATAGATAGATAGATAGATAGAACAAACTTTTTTTTGACCCAAGTGGGAAATTTGGCTTTTGACACAAGCTCTTTAAATAAATAAATACATAAGTAGGAAGATAAATATATATATACAATCACCTGAATGACTAAAAAGCAAGAAATTTAGAAATAAAATGTCTAATGCAGTCACAGTCACAGTGAGGCATCATGCAGACGTATTGCTGTTGATATAGAGGACCCCCATTGCATTTCTTGACCCTGCTGAATAATTCATTGGCTGAAAGTCCTCATTGAGTGTATCAGAGAGAGGATGTGCAGCATTGTTCATAATGACACTCAGTTTTGATTTAATTCTCTCCTTTGTTATG
This sequence comes from Erpetoichthys calabaricus, assembly GCF_900747795.2. Lineage (NCBI taxonomy): Eukaryota > Metazoa > Chordata > Cladistia > Polypteriformes > Polypteridae > Erpetoichthys > Erpetoichthys calabaricus. The sequence goes on along the minus strand of NC_041401.2, from coordinate 68,950,123 downwards.
ACTTTCTTTATACCAACAACAGTACATCTCTATAAGGCCTCACTGAGATGGTGACAACCAAGTCTGAAGTTTTATTTCTAATTTGTTTTGTTTTTTGGTCATATACAGTATATTATATATATATATATATATATATATATATATATATATATATATATATATACACAGTCATATGAAAAAGTTTGGGAATCCCTCTCAGCCTGCATAATAATTTACTCTACTTTCAACAAAAAAAGATAACAGTGGTATGTCTTTCATTTCCTAGGTATATCTGAGTACTGGGGTGTTTTCTGAACAAAGATTTTTAGTGAAGCAGTATTTAGTTGTATGAAATTAAATCAAATGTGAAAAACTGGCTGTGCAAAAATGTGGGTCCCCTTGTAATTTTGCTGATTTGAATGCATGTAACTGCTCAATACTGATTACTTGCAACACCAAATTAGTTGGATTAGCTCGTTAAGCCTTGAACTTCATAGACAGATATGTCCAATCATGAGAAAAGGTATTTAAGGTGGTCAGTTGCAAGTTGTGCTTCCCTTTGACTCTCCTCTGAAGAGTGACAGCATGGGCTCCTCAAAGCAACTCTCAAAAGGTCTGAAAACAAAGATTGTTCAGTATCATGGCTTAGGGGAAGGCTACAAAAAGCTATCTCAGAGGTTTAAACTGTCAGTTTCAACTGTAAGGAATGTAATCAGGAAATGGAAGGCCACAGGCACAGTTGCTATTAAACCCAGCAGGTCTGGCAGGCCAAGAAAAATACAGGAGTGGCATATGCACAGGATTGTGAGAATGGTTACAGATAACCCACAGATCACCTCCAAAGACCTGCAAGAACATCTTGCTGCAGATGGTGTATCTGTACATCGTTCTACAATTCAGCGCAATTTGCACAAAGAACATCTGTATGGCAGGGTGATGAGAAAGAAGCCCTTTCTGCACTCATGCCACAAACAGAGTCACTTGTTGTATGCAAATGCTCTTTTAGACAAGCCAGATTCATTTTGGAACAAAGTGCTTTGGACTGATGAGACAAAAATTGAGTTATTTGGTCATAACAAAAAGTGCTTTGCATGGTGGAAGAAGAACACCGCATTCCAAGAAAAACACCTGCTACCTACTGTCAAATTTGGTGGAGGTTCCATCATGCTGTGGGTCTGTGTGACTAGTTCAGGGACTGGGGCCCTTATTAAAGTCGAGGGTCAGATGAATTCAACCCAGTATCAACAAATTCTTCAGGATAATGTTCAAGCATCAGTCACAAAATTGAAGTTACGCAGGGGTTGGATATTCCAACAAGACAATGACCCAAAACAAAGTTCAAAATCTACAAGGCTATTCATGCAGAGGGAGAAGTACAATGTTCTGGAATGGCCATCACAGTCCCCTGACTTGAATATCATCGAAAATCTATGGGATGATTTGAAGCAGGCTGTCCATGCTTAGCAGCCATCAAATTGAACTGAACTGGAGAGATTTTGTATGGAAGAATGGTCAAAAATACCTCCACATCCAGAATCCAGACACTCATCAAAGGCTATAGGAGACGTCTAGAGGCTGTTATATTTGCAAAAGGAGGTTCAACTAAGTATTGATGTAATATCTTTGTTCCGGTGCCCAAATTTATGCACCTGTCTAATTTTGTTATGATGCATATTGCATATTTTCTTTTAATCCAATGAACTTAATGTCACTGCTGAAATACTACTGTTTCCATAAGGCATGTCATATATTAAAAGGAAGTTGCTACTTTGAAAGCTCAGCCAATGATAAACAAAAATACAAAGAATTAAGAGAGGTTCCCAAACTTTTTCATATGACTGTATATATATATACTGCTCAAAATAATTAAAGGAACACTTTTTAATCAGTGTATAGCATCAAATCAGTGAAACTTCTGGGATGTTGATCTGGTCAGTTAAGTAGCAGAGGGGTTTTTTAATCAGTTTCAGCTGCTTTGATGTTAGTGAAATTAACAGGTGCATTAGAGGGGCAACAAAGAAACAACTCCCAGAACAGGAATGGTTTAACAGGTGGAGGCCACTGACATTTTTCCCTCCTCATTTTTTCTAACTGTTTTCTCACTAGTTTTGCATTTGGCTACGGTCAGTGTCACTAACGGTAACATGAGGTGATACCTGGACCCTACAGAGGTTGCACAGGTAGTCCAACTTCTCCAGGATGGCACATCAATACGTGCCATTGCCAGAAGGTTTGCTGTTTCTCCCAGCACGATCTCAAGGGCATGGAGGAGATTCCAGGAGACAGGCAGTTACTCTAGGAGAGCTGGACAGAGCCGTAGAAGGTCCTTAACCCATCAACAGGACCAGTATCTGCTCCTTTGGGCAAGGAGGAACAGGATGAGCACTGCCACAGCTCTACAAAATTACCTCCAGCAGGCTACTGGTGTGAATGTCTCTGACCAAACAATCAGAAACAGACTTCATGAGGGTGGCCTGAGGGCCTGATGTCTTCTAGTGGGCCCTGTGCTCACTGCCCAGCACTGTGGAGCTTGATTGGCATTTGCCATAGAATACCAGAATTGGCAGGTCCACCACTGGCACCCTGTGCTTTTCACAGATGAGAGCAGGTTCACCTTGAGCACATGTGACAGACGTGAAAGGGTCTGGAGAAGCTGTGGAGAACATTATGCTGCCTGTAAAATCATTCAGCATGACTGGTTTGGTGGTAGGTCAGTGATGGTCTGGGGAGGCATATCCATGGAGGGACACACAGACCTCTACAGGCTAGACAACGGCACCTTCACTGCCATTAGGTATTGGGATGAAATCCTTGGACCCATTGTCAGACCCTATGCTAGAGCAGTGGATCCTGGGTTCCTCCTGGTGCACGACAATGCTAGCCTCATGTGGTGAGAGTATGCAGGCAGTTCCTGGAGGATAAAGGAATTGATACCATTGACTGGCCCCCACACTCACCTGACCTAAATCCAATAGAACACCTCTGGGACATTATGTTTCGGTCCATCTGACACCACCACGTTGCACCTCAGACTTTCCAGGAGCTCAGTGATGCCCTGGTCCAGATCTGGGAGGAGATCCCCCAGGACACCATCCGTCGTCTCATTAGGAGCGTGCCTTGACATTGTCATACAAACTACTGAGTACGATTTTTAGTTGCTGCAATGAAATTTCGGCAAAATGGACTAGCCTGCTGCATCATTTTTTCACTTTGATTTTCGGGGTGTCTTTGAATTCAGCCCGCTGTAGGTTGATAATTTTCATTTCCATCAAACAATGTGGCATCCTTTTCGTTCCTAACACATTACCCAGTCCATATCAGTACAGATATCCAGCAGGATTTTTTCCCCATTAAGATCTGATGTGTTTTCAAAGTGTTCCTTTATTTTTTTTGAGCAGTGTATATATCTCCCTATATTATACAGTGAGGAACATAAGTATTTGAACACCCTGCGATTTTCTCAGGTGTTCAAATACTTATGTGCAGCAGTGCAATACAAAGAAATTCTGTACAAATCATACAATGTGATTTCCTTAATTTTTTTTTACATTCTGTCTCTCACAGTGGGAATGCACCTACAATGTGAATTTCAGACCCCTCCATGATTTCTGAGTGGGAGAACTTGCAAAATCGCAGGGTGTTCAAATACTTATGTTCCTCACTGTATATGAGGTGCATCCCGTTTCACTGACCATCGTTTCTGATGTCTCTGCACCTTGTTTGGTGTCCATCTGTGGTCAATTCAGTTGATTGCTCCTGATTAGGAAAGGCACAGACCTGTCTATAGAAGGTCCAACAGTTGACAATGTGTATCAGAGTAAACACCAAGCCATGATGCTGAAGCACTTACCTGCAGAGCTTAGAGGCAGAATTGTGTTGAGGCACAGATCTGGAGGCTACACAAATATCTGCAGCATTGAAGGTTCCTAACAGCACAGTTATCTTCATAAATAAATGAAAGTTTGGAACATCCAGTACTCTCCCTAAAGCTGACCAAGAACCTGATGGTCACACAAACTGAGCTTCAGAGGAAAAGTGTGGAGATGGGAACAATTTCCAGAAGGGCAACCATCACTTTAAACAGTTGACTGACCGGAGATCTATGAAAGAATGGGCAGACAGAAGCATCTTCTCAGAAAAAGACCCATAGCAGCCCCCTTGGAGTTTACAGAAAGGAACCTGATAGACTATCAAGCTGTGAGAAACAAGATTGTCTAGTCTGATGAAAGCAAGATTAATGTAACGTCTGGAGGGTACCAGGCACTGCTCATTCACCTGTGCAGGACCATTTGAACGCTGAAACATGGTGGTGGCAGTATCATGGTGTGGGCTTGTTTTTCAGTGTTAGGGACTGGATGACTAGTCAGGGGTTGGGGGAAGACTGAAGGGAGCAGAGTGCACAGATACCCTTAATAAATAATGAGTATGGCGTAGAGGTTAAGGATTTGGACTTCAAATCCTGGGGTTGTGGATTCAAATCCCGCTACTGAAACTGTGTGACCATGAGCAAGCCACTTCCATCTGCCTCTGCTCAAACTAAAAAAAATAATAATTTGGATGTGAGTGTCAGTAGGTTTTGCGCCATAGGAACCAAGTTACCCGAATTATTCTATAACATTTCAGTAATTGTTTAGCTCTCTGATGGTGATCTTTATGATCATAAAATAGGTCATTATGATAGCAACCGACAAGAAGAATTCATAATTGCAGAATTACAATATTTGAGGGTTCCTATAGAGTGGCTCTTTCTCTTGCATGACTTGGCTCAAAAACTAATCATCACATCATCATCTCATAACAGACTTAAGTTTTGAGTTTCTTATTTTTCTGTCCAGCCGTTTTAGCTCTAGACTGTCCTCAAGAAACTGTGACACACACACATAGACAGACAGAGATCCATCATCGAGATATCGATGTTTTTAGGGTCCCCTGATACTGAAATGTCAAGATCTGTCAAAAACCAGAGATCAAAATTTTTGATGAATCTAAAGCTTTGACTCCTCCCCCATAGATGACAGGTTATGGTAGGGGAGGCCGCAAGGCAAAAACAGCGAACCGTAACTAATTTTATCTTAAATGTCGTAAGTCACCATAAATAAAAGGGGTCAGTCAAAATAAGCAAATGAAAATGTAAAACTTGCTTCAGAGCACTCTGGATCTCAGACTGGGTCAAAGGTTCACCTTCAACAGAACAAAGATGGCAAGCACAAGCAAAGGCAACACAGGAATGGCTTTGGGGCAACTTTGGGAATGTTCTTGAGTTGTCCAGCCAGCGCTCAGACTGAAACCCATTTGGACGTCTCTGGAGAGACCTAAAATATCTGTGCACATTCAGTCTCCTCCAACCTGACCAAGCTCTAGAGGATCTGCAGAGAATAAGCGTAGAAAATTTAAAATCCAGGTGTGCAAGTCTTGTTGATTTAGACCCAAGAAAACTCAAGCCTGTAATCACTGCCAAACGTGCTTCAACTAAATGCTGAATAAAGGTGTTTAGATATCAATGTGATTTTTTAGTTTTTAATTTTGAATAAATATGCCAACATTTCTAAAGTCCGGTTTTTGCTTTGTCATTCTGGGGTATTGAGTGTTGCTTGATGATGGAACACATTAATTCAAATGATTTTAATGTAAGGCTGCCACATAACATAATGTGAAAAAAGCAAAAGGGTCTTAGTAATTCTGAATCCACTGAATGAGAAAAGAACATGATGGCACTAGTGAGAATGGAATGGGAATAAACTGAGAATTGCTTAAAGTTCTGATTTTTATCAACCAAACCAGTGAGATGTTTGAGAAGAAACGTGCTAGTCAGGTTTATTACCATATTAGGGGATTTTTGGTACGTCGTCACAATAACTAATAAACACCTATTGTTGAGAAATTGCTGTTGACCACATGTTTAATTGTATCTGGAATAATAATAATACAAGGTAGTCGTGCCCATCAAGGACGGGCTGCAGGCAGCTTTTATCAGTGTTGCAGGGTAAAAGTCATTAAGTGCAAAATTATTTGTACCATGATTAAATTTAGTAATAAAATGTTTTTTGTTATTTGTGCCACACGACGAATCGGGATTCGAACCCAGGTGGACAGTAGGTGGTGTTAGGTCCTAACTTTGTTCCGGCATCCGGGATCGAACCACCGACCAAGGGTAGTGTGCACTCTACCACCTGAGCTGTATGGATCTTAGTTCCAAGGCAATAATAAACACTAGCCAACCCGCGGCGTACCATACACCGCATAATCAGGTCGCTTTTTTAATGATTTTTAAGCACAGGGAAAAAATTAACATTTGAAAAATCCGGAGGAGAGGGGAAGGACACCCATTACGCCCCATTCGTCATGCTAGTCTGCTGATTTCTTGTTCAGTAACTTGTGAGTAGTGATGGGCGGGGTGAAGCCTTGAGAAGCATCAACACGTTTGAAGCAATTATGTTGGAAATCGTATAGAAGCTTCGAAGCATTTGACACTCACCTGTCACGTGACACCTTCTGGCCATTTTCATTAACGTTACAGAAACTTATGATACACTTCAATGACGTCTGTTAAAAGTCGTATTGCTTTTATTTTTTCGTAGCTACAGACTGACAACGAAGAGAAGGGTTCGTCAGTAGCTTCTAGTGTCTGATGTCTAAAAAATATAAATATAACTAATGCCGACAGGCAGAATGCACTATACGATAGCAAGAGTTAAACAAAATAAGACGCCTCACCTCATGCATTCCCGGCTCTTTCAATTAGTATTTACTTTTGCACTGTATCATTATAATCGCTTCTATTATTAGTATTATAATTAACCCTGATCTTTTCTTGAGATCACATTTAATAGCCTTAAATGTTTTGTTTGGTCTGTCTTAATTAAAACGGAGTAGACAGAAAATAAAGGTTTATCCCTGTACTTTGCCATGATATAGGTAAGCACATTTGAGAAAGAAAATGTGAAATCCTTAAATCACAGATGTCATTATTCGATCAAGTATTAAAATCTGCAGTGCTTCGAAAGCTCGACACAGTGTCGAAACCTTAGTATAGAACGGCCCATCACTACCTGTGAGTCACGTAGAGTTTTGATTGTTGTTTGTGATTCTGGCCGATTTTTTTGCGTACTGAGTTGTTCAGGAGTCACAGTTGAGAAACAGTTTTTTAATGTCTTTTAAGCACAGGGGAAAAAATGAACATGTGGCCCGGTGCATTGTTTAACTGCCTTGTGGCGGTGTAGTAGTACGGCTGCTTTGCAGTAAGGAGACAGTGGAAGATTGTGGGTTCACTTCCCGGTTCGTCCTGTGTGGATAGCAAATTATCCGCGACAAACAAACTGTTTTACACGCTGCAAACCAATCAGCGACGCTTTTTCAATGTTTTTTAATCCTTCGAGTTGCTAATTAACTAACTAACACCCACCCACTCAGCTTGTGTGAAAAAAATGCGCCCGTTCTTTCATCATTTTGTTGCAGCCTATCAAAGACTTGGTGATCATGTTTTGTAGACTCAATATATATTGGCTTTTCACTCAGCGCGAGGGCGCGCATTCATCTCGGATTATTACATCTTGCTAGACTAATCTGCTACACGGCTGCGTTTGAAAAACCGACTTATCCCGGATGAGTTTCACCGGCATTAATGATTAGGAATCTGGTTGGAACAAAACCCTGCAGCCACAGGGGTTCACCAGGACCGAGTTTGGCAAACACTGCTGAACAGAGACGAAACCGACTCAGGTGAGGAGTGGACAGCAAAGTAGTTGGAGCTATTGATTATTCAGTGTTGTTTGCCTGGGTGTCTGATCTGCTCAACAGGATTATAAATAAAAGGAAAACAATGTGAAGGCAATGTCACAGGTGATCCTGTGGTATAGCAGGTCCACAGCTCCCCTTCAAAAGCCCATTTTTAAATAATCATCGCACTCACAGTGTAGACTCGTGCTTTGGGCATTTCTCCCCTGTGCAGTGTGTGAGTGAGTGAGGAGAGAAAGAGAAAGCCGGTACGTTAGAGTGAGCGAGAGCAGGCTCGAAGGCAATGTGTTCCTGTGGTATAGCGGGTCCATAGCTCACATTGAAAAGGCCAATTTTAATCAGGCGACTGACAGTAGTGGAGTCAGGCACAGAGAAGGTCAGCTGCAGAGAGAGCGTCTCGACTGTTGCAGGGCCTGAAGCAGGTGAGACGCTAATGAAAAAGAGGCACAGGGCTTATTGATTTTTAAAGACTGCTTCCTTCATTGTGTTTTAACTTCAGTTTTAAAGGATTGCGCGGCTCTCTCTTGCGCTGCCTGTGTGTGCCTCTGTCTCTCTGTGGCGCTGCCTCTGTGTGTGTGCGTAGCTCTCTCTCACGCGCTGCCTGTGTGCGCGCTTGTCTCTCTCTCTGGCGTTGCCTCTGTGTGTGTGTGTGCGCGCGGCTCTGTCTCTCGCGCTGCCTCTGTGTGAACCAAGATTCCACTGAGGTTGACTAATGAAAAGTCAACGTAGCTCAGAGCTGCAAGTGGAATGTGACGCAGTCAAACAGAAATGACGGCATGTTTTTCGAGGCGTCGCGTCCGAGTTGGTGGGCGTGACTGTGATTTTTTTCGTCGTATCCAATGGTCTAAGAGTTGGTGGGCGTGGCTCCTTCCTGCGTGCGCCATTGGCGTCTTACTTGTCGGCGGTTTAGTGAATCCACGCCCCTTCCGGCGTGCTTTCCATGGTCGGCTACTTGTCTCCTGGCTTAGTGAATTATATAATCCATGCCCCTACCGGCGTGCTTTCCATGGTCGGCTACTTGTCTCCACGCCCCTTCCGGCGTGCTTTCCATGGTCGGCTACTTGTCTCCTTGCTTAGTGAATTATATATATAGATAATGAAAGTTGTTTCTAGTTTAAGTCATGTATGAAAGTGTTACATGCCATAAAATGAACGACTTATCTTTATCAAAATAAAATTATGAATCATTAACACAATCAATGCATACTTAACGAATACGTAAACTATGTTTATTCAAGTATTTAGAGCACGACAAAGTTGATTGCTGGAAGCAGCTCTTGCAGAGGCTCTTCGACGTGCGTCAGTGTTTCTTCGAAGTTGAGCTTGAATTTCAGATGCATTTGCTCGACTTTCTCGAGTTTGAATGCGATCTTGTTGACGCCTTGAATTTGCATCTTCCTCGTTTTCATGAAGTCTATTTTCTTGTAGTCTTTGTCGCTCTTGCTCTCTTCTTTCGACAATTTCACCTTCAGTTGCATTTAAACGATTCTCTCGTTGTCATAAACGTTCTTGTTCTCTTCTCTCAACAATTTCAACTTGAGTTGCGTTTGACCGACTTTCTTGTTGTCGTTGTCATTCATGTTCACGTCTTTCAGCAACTTCAATTTCAGTGGCAGTAGAACGTTTTTGTTGCAATCGCAGACGCTCAATTTCGTGAACCAATTGTGTTTGTTCTTCCGTGCGGTTGCTTCTGTAAGCTGCAACTCGTTGGCGTTCATTTTGTCTCTGCTGCGAGATTTGAACACTCTTTGCTGCTTGTCGTACTGCACGTCGCCGTTTATTCCACAGTTTTTGTTCTTCAGTAAAAATTCTTTTGGTTTCTTCGTTTTTGGCAATTCTTGAGGTGTAGTTTGAGCACTTGAAATATCCAAAATCTTTTTTTTTTTTTTGCATTTTCGTCTTCTTCAGTCGAGTGACTTCCTTCAGCTTTTCTTTTAATCCTATTGGTCACTCGCTTCCCAGTGCTCCGTTTTTTATTTTGTTGTTGAGGCAAATGTGCAATATTCAAATTGTTTATGGTCTTTTCTTGGGTTTCTTCATCATTAAAATGCAAGCTTGTTTCTTTTTTAGTTGGTTGGTCCAAATTTTTAAAATTCGTAGAATATCAGCCAATCAAAACACTGATGTAAACATACCAACCAATCAACCAACCAACAGACAGACATGCTGAAATATATATATATATAGATGGTTCAGAACATGGATGGAGAGTTAGAGAGAAAATATATAAATACTGCTAACCTTACCTCAGAATTAAACTAATTTTTTAAAAAAAAATTACGAGATCTCTTGCAGCCACGATTCTTATGGGGTCTGTTGTACTCTAATCAATGGAATGCACTTTTCTGTTTTGTGGAGTAGCATGATTGTTTAAAGGCTAGCCAGTTTTGGGCAGCCTCATGGTGCCATGGACGTGAATATCTTGGAAAATAGAAAAAAGACAATGACCATGTTCTCTATACGTATGTTTGAATTTTCTCCCTCCTCTATGGTGTTCTTCCCTCATCTTAATAGATATAGATATTATGTTAATCATCAATTTCTGGTTGGCCTTGTGTGAGTTTATGCGTGGGCCTCGAGAAGAACTGACATATAGCCTAAAGACGTTTCTCGCCCAGTGTCACTGCTGCATAGGCTGCTGCTCCATTTGACCCTGCAATGGATTCATTAGGTTTAGATAGACAGACAGAACTTTATTTGTCCCCAAGAGGAAATTTGGCATTTTACAGAAGCTCTTTAAGTAAATAGGCAGATAGATAAATAAACACATACTTTTGGTCTAAACATACACTGAATAAATACAAAGCAAGAAAATTAAAAGGAAAGAAAAGTTCTGACTTGGCAGTCACAGTATTTCTGTTGGTATAAAGAAGCCCCTGCTGAATAATTTCTTGGTCAGAAGTCCTCAGTGTTGGTGTGTCAGAGAGAGGATGTGCAGCTTTGTTCATAATGGCACTCAGTTTTAATTCTCTCCTTAGTGAGGAATAATGTACAAAAAAAATGAGCTAACATAACTTTCATTATTATTTATTTTTATTCAGCAGGACAATTTAGTTATACAATATCATATATACAATACAGTACATATACAGTCATTATATTAATATTTCTATGCTGGTCCTATAATTACACATTAGTTTACAGAACCTTTTTTCTTTTTCAAAATCTCTATTGATAAACCCGGGGCAGGTTCTAGACAAATACTTTATACCATTTAAATAACTGCTTTAGGGTTGTGCAATGATCAGATTTCATTAAAAACAAGAAAGAAAGAAACACACAAACAAAATATGCTGTGAACTGCAGTCATGGCCCTCATTTTTGCAGCCATCTGAACAGCTAACCTATGAGCCACCACTTGGACGAGGATTAAAATGGAGGAATTTCACTTCCTAGCAGCAAAATGAAGGACTTCAGATGGTGCAGTTATCAGTGAAGGGAAGTCATTTCTAATACAGTAGATATTTGATAAGATGAGGCCCAAAGACATGGTGAGCAGATCACAATTTCTACATTTTTAAGAATGAAATAAAACTATGGGATTCTCCAGGGGGAGGAAAAAAAAAATAATGGAAGACAACTCAAATGCAAAACAATATTAGTAATGCTAGAGAACTAAATGCAATGACAGAATGGGAGCTCTAAGACAAAAAAACAAAACCTCAGACATTCAGGTATAGATTTAGAAGAAAAATAACACATTTTTGCTAGCTTATGACACTCCACCACACACAACTGGATCATAGCTTTTTAAATTTTCAAAACAATAAAAGTAACTATGAGAAATACGCCTGTGGGCTCTGTTAGAGCCCTGGTCTAAATAAGCCAATATGTTGTAGCCTAGATGTTCAGTGATGGCTAAACAATATGCATTTTCTAAACCCTCATCATCCATTACAGGGTCAACAAGTCCAGGGGCACATATTAGTGGCTCAGGGCCAAACACACAGTGTATTTTAAGTTAATGAAAGGGGCTTATCCTTGGTTGTTGTGCCAATAAATCCTACTTTCAGTGAACAGAGTGCTGAACTGCTCCAGGTCCTGGTCTGAAGTGCTGATAAACTATTATGCAAACATTTTGTATTAAGAATATGTCTGCTTATCTGTTTCCCAGCAGTAGGCCACAAGACACTACCATGGTAATAAGATGGCACTGAGCTAAAGTGCAAGGTAGGCTTACATACACGTACATAAACATGTACACTGCCACACAAAGGTCAGCTTTGGACTGGGCCAAAGAAACTCTGCAGTCCTCGCACCCAAGGTACATTTAGGGCTCCTTTTTGGATAAGTACAGCTCTCTGTTTCTTTAAGGAGTGCAACAGGCAAATGTGAAGGACTTTTAAACTGGAAATGATTAATGAGTAAACGCTGACGTCCAAGGAAAGAATTCCAAGATAATTCCAGGACCTCAGATGGAGGGATACCAGTCGGGAGGGATCAGACTTGTAGTAGAAGCCGACCATTGGCCAGCTATAAAAGCGTAGTCTTATACCATAAACACATAACAGTAGCAGCAAGCCTCAGACCAGTCACCAAAGTGCAGACTAGACCCTAAGCAGCAGTGAGGTGGTGGCACTCATGAGTATACTCAAAGTAGCATTAGGACACTGGCCAGACACAAAACTGTATTCAGCTTGAGTAAACACAAAATGGCCACTGGATAGTGATCATTCTGAATGCTGTAGCCAACTGGTGTAAACTCAAACTGGCAGTGAAGCACTGACCCGACATTAAGCTGCAAGTAGTCAGAGAAAATCCAAATTTGCCGAGAGGAAGTGATCAGCTACAAATTCTACAGGCAGCTAGAGGAAACACAAAGTAGTAGAGGTATAGTGACAACACTGCAGCCAGCCTCATAGCATCTGCCTCTGTGCATGTACATGTAACACTCACACTGTACCACAAACATGGAGATGCACAGACACACTCACAAAAATGATTATAGGAGTACAGGGTCATTTCTTTCATCAATATTTGAAAACCATATATAGAACATTTTGTGACAGATTCCATTCCAGTCTCTTGACATGATCATAATGACACAACTTCTCAAATACATAATCTGAAATGTTGAGTCCTAGGAGGTAACGTGTCTTTCTGAGGACCAAACCATGATCCAAATGCCAACATGGATTTGGCTAAGCAGTGGCCTGAAGCCCATATCCTTAGGCATTAGACCACCCTGCCAAACCATCCACACACTCTGGTAAATAGTGGAGAAAGCACCCATTTACTTTGCAGCTCTTGCCAATTGCCACAGCTTGTGTTTCCTGGCTCTTTTATATGACATTTTATTATATTCTACCATGTAAACAGGTCATTTTGTTCAAACTAGCAAGCCATTTTTGGGTTGAGTGGTGTGCCGACAAGAGCAGCTGTGTGTCATGGTGACCTGTTTATCCTTCATTGAAAACAATCACAGAACAAAAAAAAAAAAAAAAAATACACAAACCCAAAAAAAATAATCAAACAATAATCCTTGAATTATATATAATGCTCAATTAAAATATTTAAACTATTTTTTTTTAAAATCAATAAAAATCAAATAAAGCAAACAGTGCTAAGGTCAGCTTGGTCCAAGTAACACACAGAAGATATTCATTATCATTCCAAAATTCATTAGGCTGCTAAAGAGTACTTCAATGTCACCATTATTTTTTTGCTGTCCATTTTGTGCTAAAATGGAGTGTTTATATTAAAAAAGAAAAAACAATTTGTTTTCTAGCTGTTCACGACAATATTTTAGGATATCTAGAAAGATCTACATTGTCTTGATTTTGAGTTGCTGCTTTTGACGCAGTATAATTTTTTTTATTATTATTATTATTATTCCAAGGTGTTCCAGTTAAAATCTGGCTGCACCGCCGCTGGTGTCGAGATCATTGTGTTTTCATACAGATCTAGAAAAGAAACAATGGCACACGTAAAGGACACTTCAGGGAAAGCGATGAAAAGATGGGTGTCATGCAGTGCAATACAATTTAACAGTGTCTATTGTTGGATGTTTGAGTAAGGAAACTGCAACAAATAAGCAATCTTTATTTTATATAGTATGTTTCGTTAGTGAACAAAGGGCTTTGTACAAGTATAAAGGTTAAGTATATGCATTCATTTTATAAACCAGCTTAGACCAAAATAATCTAAGGGCCTAGCTTAGCAAGACACAGACACACAATCAAACCTGAAGGAATTTCGAACGGTCAATCAGTCTAACCCACACATCATTTGGATATGGGAGTTAAACACAAAAAATCCTAGGCAGACACAGGAAGAATGTGAAAACTCTTTGTAGAGAGTTTCACAGCATGGATTTGACTCTAGAGTTGCACGAGAACAGTGTAAAACGACTGCGCTGTCATGTTTACAGCTGCAACACAGAGAGGTTAAATAACTTGGTTATGATCACACAGCGAGTCAGATAGGGCTTGAAATTTTTGAAATTTTAACATTGTGAATTAAGTATCACTGTCTTTCTATTAAGACCAAGGGCAATGCTTAACAATTGTGTAGTAAGGCAATGTAGCTCTGATAAAATCTATGGGTCATTCTAGGAGGGTTTATTTTGAATAAAAACAGTAACACGGGCCCCATGTCCTAATGGTGACCCTCAAAGAAACACTGAACATCCAACCAACTATTACACAATTTGGATGTGCGCATTACCTATTATACAATTTAAACGGGATGATTTTCCACGTGTCCTGGTCAGGTAGCGATGCTGCATCATCTGCCTGTGAAATATAGTCTCCATGTTCATAGCTACACTCATATCACAAGGTGAGCATGGCACCATCCATGTCTCCTCATGTCCCTTACATGGCTGATTTACACAAAATGAGTCCAAGACCTTAGACCCTAGCCGATTTTAACAGAATACAAAAACAAACTCCTTGGCCAATTAAGCTGAAGGAACTCCATTAATTCAAGCAACTCTTCAGCAGGTGAGTAGCAATGTGTCTCATAAAGTTACAGTATAAACAAGTTTACACACCTCAGTCCTCATTAGCTGTCATGCCTTTGACTGGATCCTTCACTCTCATCTGTGTAAACAAAAAAAGCCAAGTAACTACAGAGTTAGCAGCAAGTTATGGTCCATAATAAGGGTGTATAGGAACATCTTCTCTAACAGTGCCCAGACATGCTTTCTTTAACTGTCACGTCACCTCACCTCATCCAACTCTTTCTTGGTTTGGTCCTCCATCCTACGAATGTCCTCCATTGTCAGATCAATCCATCTGTCAATCCAGCAAAAAAGTTGTCGGTGAAAGTTTGTGAAGAGACGCCGCTCTTGCTGTGGACGGCAAATGAGAATTACAAGTTGGAGAGAAGTAAGTTAGGCTTTTATGTGCAATGATGGCTACCTGCTATTATATATTATATATTATATGCTGGATCATTATTATTTATTATTATTATTATTAGCTGGAGAATGTGAATTTCCCATTGGGATTAATAAAGTATCTATCTATCTATCTATCTAATATATATAATATATATGGAGATTCCTAAATATCAATTCATTTTATAATGTGTTCTTTATCAAGGGGTTGCTCAGAACATTGCACAAAGCACCAAAAGCAAAAAAGGAAAAAACAAAAGAAAAATGAAAATCGAACAAAATCAGCATTGGAGGAACAACAACTTCAGTGAGTGTGAAGATTCAGTCTTATATGTGGAAACCTAAAATTCTATAAAGGCTGAGAACTCCTCACTTAGAAGTGTGGTGATAACATCTGCCACATAATCTCACAGGGTTCCAAATACTCATGGTGTCATGAGCAGAGTTCAGCTACTTATATGTTAGTGCCCTCTGGAGTACAAAAGGTGTTGTCTTCACAAGGGGTGAAATGTGCAAAGATGCAGCCCTCTTTTCTGACTTGAAACTCCATCAGCTGATATTGTCACATGTAAAAATCCAAGGATGGCTACTGTTACTGATACATTCACGGTAGCATGTGTGATGTCAAAAAGTATTAGGAGCTCAAAGTTGTTTATACTGCATGCTTACTCTGAACCGCACACACATACAAATCATTGGTGCCTGTGACCCTGTTATACATTTACATATTATGTTGTGAATAAGCAGACAAATACATGAAACATGCATGTAAGCCTAGTAAACTGGCCACCTGGTATATTATGATGAGTGCAGCAGATGTTGTAAGTTATAGAAGAGGGGCAATAAATGTAAAGTAAATTGGACAACATTTATATTCACTTCATAGTACCAATCCATCTTAATGCATTTACCTCCTCAATCCCTAAATTACAATCCAGTCAAACATCTGAGAAAATAAAACCAGGTGTTCAGATTAGAGAACTACGTCTAATTCATAGCTGACATGTTGCATATTGATATGCATGTCGAAACTAAAACAAAACTAGAAATAAATCATTTTATATTAGTCTTTTAGGATAGCTTTTTCCATAAAAGGGTGCCTATTGTTTTTTTCTAAATTCCTAGCATGGGTGGACTTTTCTTGTAATCAAAAGCACTTCTGACAGACAGTAGGCAGGTAAGTGAAAGCACAGAGGTACGGAGGTGAAGGTGTGGTAGAGTTGGTGTCTGTAGATATACAGTGGGGCAAAAAGTATTTAGTCAGCCACCAATTGTGCAAGTTCTCCCACTTAAAAAGATGAGAGAAGCCTGTAATTTTCATCATACGTATACCTCAACTATGAGAGACAAAATGAGAAAAAAAAAATCCAGAAAATCACATGGTCTGATTTTTGAAGAATTTATTTGCAAATTATGGTGGAAAAAAAGTTCATCTCACTACTTTGTTATATACCCTTTGTTGGCAATGACAGAGGTCAAACGTTTTCTGTAAGTCTTCACAAGGTTTTCACACACTGTTGCTGGTATTTTGGCCCATTCCTCCATGCAGATCTCCTCTAGAGCAGTGATGTTTGGGGCTGTTGCTGGGCAACATGGACTTTCAACTCCCTCCAAAAGATTTTCTATGTGGTTGAGATCTGGAGACTGGCTAGGCCACTCCAGGACCTTGAAATGCTTCTTACGAAGCCACTCCTTCATTACCCGGGTGGTGTGTTTGGGATCATTGTCATGCTGAAAGACCCAGTCACATTTCATCTTCAATGCCCTTGCTGATGGAAGGAGGTTTTCACTCAAAATCTGATGATACATGGCCCCATTCATTCTTTCCTTTACACAGATCAGTCGTCCTGGTCCCTTTGCAGAAAAACAGCCCCAAAGCATGATGTTTCCACCCCCATGCTTTACAGTAGGTATGGTGTTATTTGGATGCAACTCAGCATTCTTTCTCCTCCAAACACGACGAGTACAGTTTTTACCAAAAAGTTCTATTTTGGTTTCATCTGACCATATGACATTCTCCCAATCCTCTTCTGGATCATCCAAATGCTCTCTAGCAAACTTCAGACGGGCCTGCACATGTACTGGCTTAAGCAGGGGGACACGTCTGGCACTGCAGGATTTGAGTCCCTGGCGGCGTTGTGTGTTACTGATGGTAGCCTTTGTTACTTTGGTCCCAGCTCTCTGCAGGTCATTCACTAGGTCCCCCCGTGTGGTTCTGGGCTTTTTGCTCACCGTTCTTGTGATCATTTTCACCCCACGGGTTGAGATCCTGCGTGGAGCCCCAGATCGAGGGAGATTATTAGTGGTCTTGTATGTCTTCCATTTTCTAATAATTGCTCCCACAGTTGATTTCTTCACACCAAGCTGCTTATCTATTGCAGATTCAGTCTTCCCAGCCTGGTACAGGTCTACAATTTTGTTTCTGGTGTCCTTTGACAGCACTTTGGTCTTGGCCATAGTGGAGTTTGGAGTGTGACTGTTTGAGGTTGTGGACAGGTGTCTTTTATTTTGATAACGAGTTCAAACAGGTGCCATTAATACAGGTAACGAGTGGAGGACAGAGGAGCCTCTTACAGAAGAAGTTACAGGTCTGTGAGAGCCAGAAATCTTGCTTGTTTGTAGATGAGCAAATACTTATTTTCCACCATAATTTGCAAATAAATTCTTTAAAATCAGACAATGTGATTTTCTGGATTTGTCTCTCATAGTTGAGGTATACCTATGATGAAAATTACAGGCCTCTCTCATCTTTTTAAGTGGGAGAACTTGCACAATTGGTGGCTGACTAAATACTTTTTTGCCCCACTGTAACACAAAGTAGCCTTCTAAGCAGATGGTACAGAAGTACAACACATGGAAAACAAAATTAAAACCTTTTTCTATCTGTCCCTTATAGTAATCCTGATACTTTCAGGGCTATTACCTGTAGTGCTTAGTTTAGATATAAACAGCCCAGTGCTCATATTTATCAAGCATCTCAGAATTACTGCTAGGAAGTGCAATAAAAGTATCAGTAGGATAAGAATTTGTCATACTTCACAGTAGGACACAAGAAGTAGTTATGAGGCATCCTACTCCTACTCTCACTCAGCATGGAGCGGTAGGACATGTTTAAGAATGAATGACATCACATTTTATGGCATCCCGAGATGCAAACTGGCATCATGATTATGTTTTGTAGTTTCTTGATACTAACGTTATGGCTTCACTACAAATAATAATCATTATCACCATCAAAGTAGTAAAACAGGGTAAAGAAGGAGAAGAAGGAGGAAAACATAATAAGGTAGGATTTGGTGGTAAGCTGTACATAAATATTGTCACTTCGCAACAACATCAAGAATAAAACTGTAGTGATGCACTGAGATGGAAAGACTATGAAACACAAAGAATGAAATTAAAGCCCTGTAAAGGGCACATTTATTTAACAATGAATGCTTACAGACGAACTCCCTGAAGAATGACTTTCCTACTGATTAGGCCATGGGAAATACTTTATAAAATAACACAGTTACCAAAATTAGCCACAGCTATTCCTGTGCTGTTTCTGAGGTATACCGAGTATATCATGGAGATAGTTACAGTGCAGGGTGGAAAAAGCAAGTGAACCTTTAGGCTCTAAGCTACCGAATGGCCTACTCTGGTCAAAGCTTTTTTTTTTTTTTTTAAATCCTTTTTGACACACTCTAGCTTCTTAGGCAGTAGAACGCACTTCCAGCAATTTTATGCATCATTTAGTTGCATGTGAACACAAAGTTGCAAAATTAAAAATAGTGTTTTCCCATTAGGATACACTCCGGTCACATGCCAAATACAAATACATTCATCCAGTAGAGGACAGTAAAAACACAGCCTCTCTATTTGACTGCTATGATGGAGTGTGGCAGTCAGTAGTCTGAATATTTAATAAAAACAAAAAAAAATGGCTTTAACCCAGGCTTTAATTTGTTCATACCCACAACACTGGACTGAAGGTTAAATCAGAGTATCTCTGAACTTGGTGATCCAAATAAAAACCCACATAATAAAAAAACATTTCTTTTCAAATCAACCACATTCCTAATTATTTATTTTTCTAGTCTTAACCAACTGTAGGTAAAAACTGAAAAGTAGTTCTAAACGCTAAACCAGACTCAATAATTAATGCCTTACAGATTATTTGCAAAACAATGGAGCCAGTCTCTCTACAAGTGATGAGACTGAGGACCACTGCCTTAAATTAAATAAAACAAAGCAGATTAACTGCTACAATACATTCACCAAAACCAGGAGCGACTTTCAAAAGATAAATAACTTGTATACAGACCAGTGTTTAATGTTAGTTAAATTTTAATAATCACCTAATTTTAAAATAGTATATATTTATGTTAAAATAACAGACACCAGGACCTAGTGTTAATTTCAGAATTTATTACTAAATACTACTCATGACCCAGTGTCTAACAGTATTCAAAAACTTAACAAATGCCCTATAATTAACAAATCTGGAAAGCAATAAATAATTTATAGGAATTACTTACTTATGGGCAACAAGTATATGAACCATACTCTAATACTAAACACGTGAGACAGCCGAAAGTAAGGGTCACATGTTGCACAGACACAGAAACTGGTGCAGAGTATCAAATAATAAGCATTGCCCAATGCCGGCTATACACAACAAGGAGTTGCTGGCTTCTCTATTCAATGGCTCGAGAGCTCTTTCACTTTTCATTTACTTCAGACCTTAGAGGTTCTGCTCACCTTCTGTATGAAGCTCTCTACCTTATTCTGAATGCCCCACCATTTGAACTTGATTGTGACCAGCTTGTAGGCACACATATGAGGACAATCAGTCTTCTGTGGCAGTTCTTTCTGTGTTTAGACAAAAAAACATATGTTACCTTCGTCTTAAGTAACAAATTAATACAAAGCTCAGTGAAGTTACTTCAAAGCAAATTTCACTTTTGTATAACCTGGCATTTCTGATCTACAGTATGCAGACTCTAAAAGCACATCAAAGGAAAAACATTTTAAACTACAAAGAGCACAGCTTCTTCACAGCAGCAGGGACCTTACTGGTCAGTATTTGAAGATTTGAACATCTCCACATGTCTAAGCACACCAGTTTCCTCTCACAAACCAAACATTAATTAACTAACTCTAAATTAATATAAGTGTATGAGTGAGAAGGCTCTGAAGATGAACTGGAAACCTATCCTATTCAAATGAGTGAATTCCAAATCTGAATAGCAGTTCACTAGTTTTACCTTCCAATCTGGACCTAGAGGGCCACGGCCAGTTTTTACAGATTTGTACTTTGCTGGATCCTCTTCAGGCTTATAATCCTGTAAACAACAAAGAGTAGCAAACAGGACGGTGTTATTCAATATTCTGTAAGGTACATGACCATCCTTGAGGGGTTAAACAGGCAAGACAAATGCCCTCTGGAGTGGGTGTGTAATGGGATTGCATTTGTTTTGCTTTCATTCGTGAGTCTCTACATCATTCCTTATGGTCTCTGCATATTTAAGCCTTTTTTGTGAAAATGCAATTAGAAACTGAGTATGTATGTGTGGGTACACCTATTGGACCTGCCATGCACCTCTGAATATCACCACATAGGCTCTTTCAATGTGTTTAATACCCCCCCAGAGACAAGAGGGGGCATTGTTGATAACATTCTCTTCTCCTCCTCTCCCTGAAGCACTGAGAAACCACCCAGTGAAATCACTGGGCTCAGCCCTTCAAGTTCACCAGCTATTAAGAAACCCAGCTGCCCAGAAGGACGTGGCTTTTATGACCACAGCAACCAAATCTATTGCTTTGCACTGAGCTTGAGGGCAAGAAGTTTATTTGCCAAGAGGCGTTTCAGTTAATTAAACAGGACAACCTGGCTAGCATCCCAACTTTTACCATTGCTTGACCTGTCATTCCCATACACAGCCACACAGGTTTATAAAATAAATAGATAAACACTCCTTTATCAATCAAACAAGTAATCATTATTTTTTCTAGTGCCTTACTAGAATATACCATTAAGAGGCACTTTGCAAAATAATACATTATCAGCCTAACAGACATATCGCAAAACTTTCTCCAAAAAAACCAAATAAATTTAAATAAAAAAAGGCAAAAAATAGAAATATAGGCCTCGACTTTGAGAGACATGTCACATAGTTTGGAGACTGCTGGGATGGAATATGATATAATATGTGAGGCAGACGTTAAGATTCAGGCCATGGGTACCCAGCTTTTCTGCGATGGCATTCTGTGCTGCAACCACCTGAACAAGTCACCATGCAGTTATTTGCGATGCTCAAATGAAGGTGTGTTCACCACCTGTTGATGCCCACTGCATTGAATCATGTGGGTCAAAGCCTGGAAACAATGAGGAATGATTTAAGAACATTTATATCAGGTAGAATGTCCAGTACGGGCTAGGTGGTCTTCTGTCCTTGGAACCCCTAGACTTTTTTTTTTTTTAATACAACTGATCTAGAAGTTTTTTTTCTGTCTTCTCATCCATCTGACCGTATCATTGTACTCATCTTTATAGACATAAAATACTATACTAAAGACTTATTATTCTTACCTGATTCAATATGTTTTTATTTTCTTGTAACTATTTCTTTGACATTTCGTTAAGCACTTTTACTTACATCCTATGTATGAAAATGTGCTATAGAAATAAATGCTGTTGGATGTGGCGCTGCTATATGTGTCAGGGCATGGTATAGAACTGTACTAACACACTGCAAATTAAAAGCAACAAAATATTATTTTAATTCATGTAGAACATAAATATTAAATAACAGGTCCTGTCTTATGGCACTAAATTTGCAGACTCCACTTCTGAGCTTTTGCAGTTTTGGAGTGATGACATAAATTATTCTAACCCGGACAAATCTTGCAGTACTGTGAGGATTGTGTTTTTTGATTTCTCCAGTGCCTTCAATATCATACAGCCATCCCTGCTCAGAGATGCAGGTGGAGTAGCCTATGGTGTCCAGGATAATGGAGTGTCAGGCAGACTACAGTTTATGAAGCTCAAGGACTGTGATATGGATATGAGGAACACTGGAGCACCACAAGGAACAGTCCTGTCTCCATTTCTCTTCATCCTGTAGAACTCAGACTATAATTACAACACCAGGTCATGTCAGTTGCAGAAATTGTCAGATGATCCTGCACTTATGGGGGTGTATTGATAAAGAGGATGGGACAGAGTGTAGGAGCCAGGTGGAGAACTTTGTTTCTTGGCGCAAAGAGACTTGTCTGCATCTTAATATCAGCAAAATCAAGGAATTGGTTATTGACTTTCACCGCACCAAAGAGCCTCCATGTCCAGTCACTATTCAGGGAGTGGAAGCAGGGGTGGGCCACATTCATAACAGTTTGGCCTGGTCTCAGAACACAGAGGAGTTTTATACGAAAGTGTAGAGAAGGCTATCCTTTCCTTAGGACACAGCATTCTTTTATAATTGTGTAATGGCCAGTGCAATTTTTTACCCTGTTATGAGTTGGGCTGGTAACATCACTTCAAGAGAGGTCCACCAAATCAACAAGCTAATTAAATGGCACCGAGTACTTTCAGCCAACATATTATTCAGCAGAAGTGCATCAGGAAATGTTATGGGGTGCTCTTTTATACCAGGCATAATGCCTCACTGTTACTGTGACTGTCAAGTCTGACATTTTCATTCTTTTTAATTTTCTTGCTTTATAGTCCCATGTATTTATTTATTCGACCTAGGTATGTATTTATGTATTTAAAGAGCTTCTGTAAAAAGCCAAATTTACACCAGGGGAAAAATAAAGTTCTATCTATATATCTATTTATCTAAAATCTCACTTGACGCACAAGTGTTAATGGACAGGAATTTAAGACTGTTCAGTCTTTCCTAGTACATCATTGTGTGGAAAGAAGTAATTTCTCATGGCTTTCAGACTGCTATCTTTAAAAGAACCACTTGGTCAGACACTGTGGAACAGCAGAAATCTAGCAGAGTTGCAAGGCCAGTTTTATCCTGTAGGTCGGCAGTGGGGCACTAGCAGCGGGGAGCTAATTTACATAATGGCCCACTGGATTCAAGTCATTATGTCTTCCCACCTTCTGTGGCTCCACGTAGTTGTCGCTGCTGATATTGTTGATGGCACTGTTACAAAAATAATGAATTTCTGCACAGACCTGAACAGAACAAGTAATTCAGTTTTCCCTCTGTTGGTGCCCTGATGTTCTCCGGATATGTTTTAGTGTTTGGGGTAGCTACACTGTTTTTAGAATATTTTTGATTGAGGCACCTTGAAAGAAGCACATACTTGAATGAAATATTCAAAATACTGAGGAATGTGTATACTGGTTAAAGGACACAGAATATGGGGAGGACTGGGAATCTCAGAAAACTTAAATTCTATTCTACAGAAGGAGGTTGGGACTGGGCATGCCAAAGTTTACATTCCACTGAAAATGACAGAAAGTAGTTTATGAGAAATGACAACATATAGGACTCTTTTAGCAAAGTGTTCTTACAGCAGATGCAGCTTGTTTATATAGGTCTAGGAGACCCACCCACCCACCCACCTCTAAATTGCTAATACACAACGGAAATAATATTATTCAAGTTCTTAAGTATATCCTGTATATCATTTGCCTATTCTGACTTGTTTGAGAGTGGCACGGTGGCGCAGTGGGTAGCGCTGCTGCCTCGCAGTTAGGAGACCTGGGTTCGCTTCCCAGGTCCTCCCTGCGTGGAGTTTGCATGTTCTCCCCATGTCTGCATGGGTTTCCCCTCAGTACTCCTGTTTCCTCCAAAGACATGCAGGTTAGGTGCACTGGTGATTCTAGTGTGTGCTTGGTGTGTGTGTGTGTGTGCGCGCGCCCTGCAGTGGGCTGGTGCCCTGCCCGGGGTTTGTTTCTTGCCTTGCGCCCTGTGTTGGCTGGGATTGGCTCCAGCAGACCACCCGTGATCCTGTAGTTAGGATATAGCGGGTTCGATAATGGATGGGATGGATGGACTTGTTTAATTAGCTATTAACTGCAAGATCTGTTTATAGCAAATTTTTTTTTTTTTACAAAGAGGGAATTATTTGGATTTTGGATTATTGATAACACAACTGACAATCCAGTCAGTCCCCAAGACCAAAACAGAAGTTTAGATGATGTTATGGAAGAAAACAGCAAGTCACACTGTTGACTCACCTTATGGAGAACTTGACTTCTGTCGGCAATGTCAATGTATACAACCTCCACGTGCTTCCAAGTGTCAGGGTCCAGTCCATGGACCTGTCAAAAATCCACAAATTGACTAAGATTATTTAAAGAGATGGAAGTGAATCATTGAAGCTGAATCCAAACCTATTATTTTTGCCTACAAGTATGACAGGCACTCTTGATTTAACTGTGCAAAGCAAACAGAAAACATGACCCAAAAAGTGCTGGTTACCCTGTAGCCAAGTGAAACCTGGTTGTTGCGAGATAAGAAACGATCAGCGCAAAATTTATGCCACCAGTCCTCCTCTACAACACAAATGGTTTATCTATACATACATTATCTTGGTTTCCTATATCCGGTTTGTGCCAAGTCTCTATTTTAATCAGGAAGTTGTCTTTCATGTATTCATTCTAGGAAAAAAAGAGAGGGGAATTAAAATTAAATACAAAACAAAAGAAAGAGACAGAAAGATGAAAAAAGGAAAAGAAAAAAGCAAGCTATATAGTTTGTATAATTTGTCTTACATAACAAGGACAGCCCAAGCCTGCAGAATTATAAAAACATTTTTTTTTTTAACTGAAGATGGGGTCAGATTAGACAGGTGGGGCTGGGTGGTGAACCAAGGAGATGGAGCAATCCTACGACTAGAAGGATAGTATTCAACTACTCAGAGCTGCACACTAGCCTTATGTTTGTGTAACTACCTCAGTGATTGCCACCGTTCGGCAGGACCCTTCTGACATGGATCACCTCTGAAACTGCAACAAGCTCCCGGCTCTCTTCCGGGTAGACAGACCGGGAAACCTCCAAGTGAGGCATCAGGACACCTGCATCTTAAATATGCATAGTAAAATCTGGTTACCTTTCCACTGGACAACTAAGAAATATGTTCAGAAGCAATGCAGAGCTTAAAATTAGATGAGACACTTCTATACACCCAGGGTTTCTACTGAGGAGTAGGATATCCAAAGTGGCTGCAGGGGTTGGATACCATCCATGCAGTTACAGAACATGAAATATCCTTTCCAAGGTTATCGCTTGTTTAGCAAGAAATCCATAGTTCGATGGCAATCCAGCAACACATGGGTTAATCTGGTTTTAGTGCAAGTCAGTGAGACAAATGGCAAGTTTACACCAAAATGGCTTAGAATTGAGAAACTAAACTGCCTTAGACATAAAGTCAGAGTCAATATTCATCTAAATATTTTTATAACTTTTTTCTTTCTTCAGGGCAGCAACAGGCACAAGGTAGGAATGAGCGCTACGTTAGGTGGGAAACCACTCCACCATAAGCAACACTTACACACATTGTTTCCTCACCCAGTTTAGATTTTCTGGGGCAACCTAAATGCAACTCTCTTTAGATTGTGAAAAGAAATCATAGTCCTTTGGGAAAATAGAAGGGACCACAGTCAGGAATAGAATGGGGTCCATGCACAAAATACAGTGATGCTACTTCATTACGACATTACTTCATCTAGTTTCTGGGTCATTTTCTTTACTACAAGGCTGCAAGTAGACCTGAGCTTATTCTGGCAGTGGGTACAACATAAGAAGCAGCCATTGATCATGTTATCCATTTATTGCAGGGCACATTCAAGTACAAAAAGTTTCAAAGCCAATTTATGGTTGCCAGTTAACTTAAAATGCAAGTGTCTTTAGAACGAAACCTGGAGTGCCAGGAGCAAACTCAAAAGAAAAGGCTCTCTGGGCAAGAACTGAACTCACTTCCAAGTGCTGTTTGGTGACAGCTCTTCCGTACTTATGAAGTGAACATTGGGAAAGGTAGAAAGTTGCTTAATGAGCACAAAGCCAAGAGGTGCACTACACTGCCCCATTGTGGCCACCACCTGATTACTGATCTCCCTTAGTTTTATTCCTGCTTTCCAAACTGCCTGAATTATTACCTTAAGACAGTTAATTGTAATTTATTCTATGTTACATAAACTGCCTGAATTACTTACCTAAAGACAGTTATTTGTAATTTATGTTGCGTAAACTGATTTGTTTTAGTGCTTAGTATTAAGGATGCCATTTAAAATAATGATTCATCAGTCTGCAATAAGAGTACTGACAAAATGGAAAGATAAAAAGAAGACACATGGCCTTCCTTGTAAATATTTCCCCCACCAACAAAAAAAAAAAAAGAACACAGAGGTAGAGAAGGAGAGAACAAGGTACAGTACACATATTCAGGTGTGGCAAACTTACAAGTCATATTACTCACCGTGATGACTGCTCATCCAGCCAAGCAACATGCAAGAGAATAGAAGAGAGAGAAAGAAAGAGAAAGGGAGATCAGGTTAGACATGTGGCACAGGCAAAGAGTAGCTCAGCTACACAACAGACAGACAGTATACAAGTGCATGTTCAACAGCAAGCCCAGGGTGTATGGGGGCACCACTAATATATTAAGAAGCAGAGTGAAACAACAGAGGGGCATTGGGAAGCAGGGATATACAAACCAATCTATGAATACCAGTGTTTAATACAGTTTCAATCTATACGCTCAAGAGGGTGACATAGCACATATCAAGAAAAGTGTGCATGCAGGTCTCTATTTGTGTCTTGGAGTAGCCAAGACTGATATAGATTACTTGTCTGAAAGCACTAGAAGGTGATATAGTGTAGATTAGGTGCGTGTTATTCAGAGAGTGATACAGAATTTGTGTGTATAACAACACAGCATACTGTGTAAGATTAATACAGTGTGTGTCTGCATGAGGTATACTGTAGTTTTTACCAAGAAGTATCACAATTTCATATAGATGGCATATATGTGTATTTTAAGAGGGAGACAGGATGTATGTTTATGTAACAGAGTATAGTGATAATGAATGTGTGAGTGTGATGCATATATTGGTATTTTTAGTTGTAGTGATTCTAATATAGGTGAAACAGTGTCTGCAAGACTGAACAGTTAAGTATGTTTTTTTTTTTATTTATTTTACCAAGAGTTTCAGTACAGCTTTCATGAGAAGCATAAATCCTCCATATGAACCACGTAATTTGAGAGTGTTGGTGAAGCACCTAAATTATTCAGGGTACCAGAGGAGCAGTAGGATCAAGTGGCAACATGCAGGTAAAGGATTCCGTGCTGTTCCCTACCAATGATGCAGGTTCATGAATTAGGCAGAGTTATACCACCTGCACTTGGGTCGACTAGATTTCTTCCCATACCATAAAAATGAGACTATGAAGCATAACTGCTACACAGGGGCTTGGGGAGGCACTTACAGAAGACCAAAAGTTTGGCAGTATTTCTTTAAGGGCTGAATGCTCATACTGGAATTGAGGAGGGGGACTGTGCATTATACTAAGACATCAAGCTACTCATTCCAGCTGCAGAATATTCAGATACCTTATTGTAAAGTTTCAGTATACTTACACAAGATTTGTGTCAAATATGTATACATGTGCCCATCAACAAGCTGTGTCATCTTACTACATTTAAAAATCTTATCTTCCAATGACTACAACTATCTAACTAGTTTCTTTACCACAAGAAAGTGTCACTCAATGAATACCTTATATATCCTCAAAAGTCCAATGATGTTCACAGATAAATGAGACCCTCTCCAAGCAAGTAAAACTTTTGACCACAATGTCAGACTTTTCTATGGTCTCAACCCTAATTCTGAGGGCCAGACTGTCTTCTGTAGCACTAATCTGAAGCTTTCTTATCCATAAGCCTTTCTTCCATTAAAAGTTATCCCTCAAACCGGTTTCTTTTCATGACCTGTATTCCCTCTCTCCAAGTTAATGTACATTGCCCAGACCTCCTCATTCCAAGGAGTGGTCCAAAAAAATTGTACGTCTTCTACACACCAAAGCAGAAAGCCTATTCTGCTTGGTCCATCATCCTAATATTAGCACTCTGACATTAAATTAAAATCAAATTCAAAGCCTGGTGGTTGCTGCTTTCTTCTGATACCCATGAAGCGGCTATTGCCATTTCTTACTTGCCTGCCCTTTTTCTAACCATATGCCAAAGATTTTATAAGCCAGACTTCATGGGTTGGGTGCAGCCAAGTTTTTCATAAGCTTATTTGAAGGTGTTATAACATGTAGTCAATTTTCAGAAGTCCTGTCACACTATAGCAATTGCCTTGACCCAGGTGGCACTGAGGTGTATGACCGACAAGAAGCACTCACTTGTCCTGCAGTATGGATAGGCATTCCATGCCTTCTCGTGTATATTGAAGGCGCTTGCTGGAGCCAACACCCGCACATATGAAGGAACTTTGCTGAAAATGCAAGGAGACATAGGCATCGATTCAATACATGCACATTAATTATAAGTAGATTACCACCACTGTACATCACAATGGACATTCTTGTTGTTCTTCCTGTTTGGCATTTTCCCTCAAGTTATTTTTTGACAGACAGCACTGGTGGATATGTAATCTTGGATTATTTCTCACCCATCTGGGTACTGCAATCCTCTGCAGTTCTAAAAAAAAAAAAAAAAAGTGGAGTCCCTGTACAGATTATCTGGTTATATAAAATCTTTGTCAAGACTGATTTAATCATTTGGGCTCAGAGGCACCTCAGACACAGCTATGGGTCTAGTGAGACTGTCAACCATATGGAGAATATAGCTTGAATGGGGTGTTCATATTCAAAAGCACAATGTTAATTTCTGGAAATATATGGTCCAAGTAAACAATAGTAATTGAAAATTTAAAAAAATGACAGAGCTTGTGCCTCAACCATGGAGAAGAAAATTCAGCATGGATGGACTCATGTATCAGACAGGCCAAATAGGACAGTGACTGCCACAGACATTCATCTTTACAATTAGGGATATTGCAATGTCTGACAATGTTGACCTATACAATCAAAATATTAGTTAGGGTAGTCAAATTGTGGGCACTAGTTTATTTATTTTTCTTTTCTTCATTATGTAAAGCACTTTGAGCTACTTTTTGTATGAAAATGTGCTATATAAATAAATGTTGTTGTTGTAGTTATTCAGATAGGACACATTGCATCTCCAATTAGCTCTGTTATTTTATTTATTTCACACAGAAAGTTAATCCTTGTTGCAGTTGATTTGAGAGTGATATTTATATCCTGACTTAGTTCACCTGAGGAAATTAATACATATGCTAATTTTGATGGACAGAGACAAGCTTGGGTTACATTTTTATAGTATACCACATTTCGATGAACATCAGGTTAACAGCACTGTACAAAGATGATACAGAGCTGCCGATGTCTGGTGCATACCGTTTCAATCCTGAAAGCTTAAGCATAGACTATATGAACAATGGAGGCAGAGTCGGTAGCAGGCGTTACAGAAAAATCAGGGAGCTACTTTTGAAAAACAAGGACTTTATCTGGGCTCTCATCAAGAAAGGTGGCACAAATGCAGATGTTGATCACTTACAGCATCTTTGGTCTGTGTGCACACTATATATTTACTTATACAGTGTATATAATATTTTTCTGTGTACCCACTGTAGACAAATGGATGAAAGTGCAAATACTTCCCACTCACCTTTGCAAGCGGTAGATTTTGTGAGTATACTGCCCCTTCTCACCATCTTTTTCATATGGCTCATTTTTGAGGACTTCAACGCCCTCACCGCCTCCCGTTTCATTTTTGCTGGCCTCGGCTACAGAGTACAGCTGACCCACTTGGTACTGCAACAGAAAACAAGAAAACAGACAGAAAGATAATGGCATGAGTCAGACAAACAGACTGCAGCAGCATTACCTTTCTCATCTAACTGGTGCCAGCCAACTGCTTCACCCTGTGTTTTCAGCACATCCTTCAGCATTTAAACGATTTTATATATAGAAATAGGTCTGTGATCTTTAAAAAGAGACAAATATGCTGCTGTTGCTGCAAATGTCAGAGGTGAAAACACACCACTCCGCTGGAGGTCATGATGGGTGACTAATCAGAGGAGGATAAGCAGGGGCTGCATGCCAACTTAAATTGGGTGCAACACAAAGTGAAGACTTTGGCGACATGACTCAGAGGCCTGTAAGCACGTGCCTTGTTATCAGGAAGGTTTGCATCAGGATTTGCAGTGAAATGACTCTGAAGCCTGTGAGCAAGGGCTGCTGTGTTGAAAGAGTTGCCATCTGTTCAGCAGTATGGCAGCAGGACTCTAATGCCTGTTATTGTGCACCAGAGCAGCCAGTGTCTGTATCAGATGAAGAGTGTAGCTTTTAAGTGATGGCACCTTATTAGTAGGATTTACATCAGTAATTACAGTGGAGTCGCTTTGTAGCAGATTGTTTAATCAGAAGATCTTCTATCAGGTAAAAGGAGAGAAGGTGTAATTCTGAGGACTAAGTAGTACACTGGGAAACCTAAGGCTGTTAGCACAAGCTGTCCAGTTAGTAATGCCTGTATCGATGAGACCATAGCATCAGTACACTAAGACAGATGCCCTCTCCTCTGCCTAGCTATTGTCACTTTAGGGCATCAGTTAATTGCCTTTGCCCAGTTTAGTTGTGAACATTTCAAAATGCTGCCATCCAATCCCCTGGCTTGAAAAAAATGGTTCCCCATCCACTGGATTCTTCAGTTCAACTGTTCACACTAGTGTTATGTGACAAGATATTGTTCTATCTTCAAGATGCAGGATCTCTTAAGAGGTGCCACAAAAAACTACAATTGTAACCTTTACTCAATCCTGGATTAAAAACCTCAAGAAAACCAGAGAGTAGGGAAGGAGGGCAGAAAGAAGGGGAGCAGAAGTTTGTTTGTCACACACAGCTGTGCATTTGATAATTCTAAAATGGGCTTGATTACAGAGCATAATGGGATTAAAGAATGTCTCTGGCATCTCAATAATTAAAGGCCAAACTGCAAGAGGTTTTATTGATAGGGTTCATTTTTGAAACATCAGTACAGTACATTAGTCTTCATCAGTGATATACATTGAACAAGTCGACATTTGTGACTTAATATTTTTGATCCAGTGGTATATAAAACCTCATTTCCTCAGTGATATATAAAACCTCATTAACCCAGCTGCAGGGGATGTACAAACCAGTGTGTTTCTTTGTGCTGGTCCCAAGCCCAGATAAATGGGGAGGGTTACATCAGGAAGGGCATCCAGTGTAAAATTTTGCCAATCCAATATGCAGACAACAATACAGATTTCCATACTGGATTGATCGAGGCTCTGGTTAACAACGGCCACTCCAGTACTATTAGCCAACAGGGGGCTGGTGGAAATTGAGCTACTGTTGGCTGAAGGAGGAGAAGAAGATGATGGGGGAGATGTGTCCAGAGGCAGCAGGAGAGAAGGAAGGTAAAGAGTGGAACGGAGGGTAGAAATTTTGAATGTTGGCAGAATGACAGGTAAGGGCAGAGAGTTAGCTGATGTGATGAAGATAAGGAGTAAGGTGAAGAGAGGAAAGATGTATGACG
The DNA here is from genome assembly GCF_900747795.2 of Erpetoichthys calabaricus. Taxonomy (NCBI): domain Eukaryota; kingdom Metazoa; phylum Chordata; class Cladistia; order Polypteriformes; family Polypteridae; genus Erpetoichthys; species Erpetoichthys calabaricus. Next base: position 68,918,478 of record NC_041401.2, on the reverse strand, counting down.
AGTTGTATGAGAGGCTGGACACCGAGGAGGGAAAAAAGAACCTGTACCAATTGGCTAGACAGAGGGACCAAGCTGGGAAAGATGTGCAGCAGGTTAGGCGGATAAAGGATACAAATGGAAATGTACTCAAAAGCGAGGAGGGTGTGTTGAGAAAATGCAAAGAGGCTGATGAATGAAGAGAAATCAGAGAGAGAGAGAGAGACAGAGAGAGAGAGAGAGAGATGGTCCAGATAACATACTTGTGGAAGCATGGAGGTGTTTAGGAGAGATAGCAGTGGAGTTTTTAACCAGATTGTTTAATGAAATCTTGGAAAGTGAGAGGATGCCTGAGGAGTGGAGAGAAAAAAAAAAAAGTGTACTGGTGCCGATATTTAAGAATAAGGGGGATGTGCAGGGCTGTAGTAACTACAGGGGATAAAATTGATGAGCCACAGCATGAAGTTATGGGAAAGAGTAGTGGAAGTTAGGTTAAGAAGGGAGGTGATGATTAGTGAGCAGCAGTATGGTTTCATGCCAGGAAAGAGCACTACAGATGTGATATATGCTCTGAGGATGTTGACAGAGAAGTATAGAGAAGGCCAGAAGGGGTTGCATTGCGTCTTTGTGGACCTGGAGAAAGCATATGACAGGGTGCCTTGAGTGGAGCTATGGTATTGTATGAGGAAGTCAGGAGTGGCAGAGCAGTACATAAGAGTTGTACAGGAAATGTACGAGGGAAGTGTGACCAGTTGTGAGGTCTGCAGTAAGAGTGACAGATGCATTCAATGTGGAGGTGGGATTACATCAGAGAGCGGCTCTGAGCCCTTTCTTATTTGCAATGGTGATGGATATGTTGACAGACAAGATTAGACAGGAGTCCCCATGGACTATGATGTCTGCTGATGACATTGTGATCTGTAGCGAGAGTAGGGAGCAGGTTGAGGAGACCCTGGAGAGGTGGACATATGCTCCACAGAGGAGAGGAATGAAGGTCAGTAAGAATAAGACAGAATACATGTGTGTAAATGAGAGGGAGGTCAGTGGAATGGTGAGGATGCAGGGAGTAGAGTTGGCGAAGGTGGATGAGTTTAAATACTTGGGATGAAATGTATAAACTAACATGGATTGTGGAAGAGAGAAAAAGAGCAGGGAGTTGGAATGGGTGAAGAGGAGTGTCAGGAGTAATTTGTGACAGACAGGTATCAGCAAGAGTGAAAGAGAAGGTGTACAGGATGGTAGTGAGACCAGATATGTTGTATGGTTTGGAGACGGTGGCACTGATCAAAAAACAGGAGACAGAGCCGGAGGTGGCAGAGTTAAAGATGCTAAGATTTGCATTGGGTGTGACGAGGATAGATAGGATTAGGAACGAGTACATTAGAGGGTCCGCTCAGGTTGGATGGTTTGGAGACAAAGTCAGAGAGGGGAGATTGCCTTGGTTTGGATGTGTGCAGAGGAGAGATGCTGGTTATACAGTTAGGTCCACAAATATTTGGACAGAGACAACTTTTTTCTAATTTTGGTTCTGTACATTACCACAATGAATTTTAAATGAAACAACTCAGATGCAGTTGAAGTGCAGACTTTCGGCTTTAATTCAGTGGGGTGAACAAAACAATTGCATAAAAATGTGAGGCAACTAAAGCATTTTTTAAAACACAATCCTTACATTTCAGGAGCTCAAAAGTAATTGGACAATTGACTCAAAGGCTATTTCATGGGCTGGTGTGGGCAAATCCGTCATTATGTCATTATCAATTAAGCAGATAAAATCCCTGGAGTTGATTTGAGGTGTGGTGCTTGCATGTGGAAGATTTTGCTGTGAACTGACAACATGCGGTCAAAGGAGCTCTCCATGCAGGTGAAAGAAGCCATCCTTAAGCTGCGAAAACAGATAAAACCCATCCGAGAAATTGCTACAATATTACGAGTGGCAAAATCTACAGCTTGGTACATCCTGAGAAAGAAAGCAAGCACTGGTGAACTCAGCAACGCAAAAAGACCTGGACACCCACGGAAGACAACAGTGGTGGATGATCGCAGAATCATTTCCATAGTGAAGAGAAACCCCTTCACAACAGCCAACCATGTGAACAACACTATCCAGGGGGTAGGCATATCGATATCCAAGTCTACCATAAAGAGAAGTCTGCATGAAAGTAAATACAGAGGGTGCACTGCAAGGTGCAAGCCACTCATAAGCCTCAAGAATAGAAAGGCTAGATTGGACTTTGCTAAAGAACATCTAAAAAAGCCAGCACAGTTCTGGAAAAACATTCTTTGGACAGATGAAACCAAGATCAACCTCTACCAGAGTGATGGCAAGAAAAAAGTATGGAAAAGGCATGGAACAGCTCATTATCCAAAGCATACCACATCATCTGTAAAACACGGTGGAGGCAGTGTGATGGCTTGGGCATGCATGGCTGCCAGTGGCATTGGGACACTAGTGTTTATTGATGATGTGACACAGGACAGAAGCAGCCGAATGAATTCTGAGGTGTTCAGAGACATACTGTCTGCTCAAATCCAGCAAAATGCAGTCAAATTGATTGGGCGACATTTCATGATACAGATGGACAATGACCCAAAACATACAGCCAAAGCAACCCAGGAGTTTATTAAAGCAAAGAAGTGGAAAATTCTTGAATGACCACGTCAGTCACCTGATCTTAACCCAATTGAGCATGCATTTCACTTGTTGAAGACTAAACTTCAGACAGAAAGGCCCACAAACAAACAGCAACTGAAAGCCGCTGCAGTAAAGGCCTGGCAGAGCATTAAAAAGGAGGAAACCCAGCATCTGGTGATGTCCATGAGTTCAAGACTTCAGGCTGTCATTGCCAGCAAAGGGTTTTCAACCAAGTATTAGAAATGAACATTTTATTTCCAGTTATTTAATTTGTCCAATTACTTTTGAGCCCCTGAAATGAAGGGATTGTGTTCCAAAAATGCTTTAGTTGCCTCACATTTTTATGCAATCGTTTTGTTCACAGCACTGAATTAAAGCTGAAAGTCTGCACTTCAACTGCATCTGAGTTGTTTCATTTAAAATTCTTAGTGCTAATGTACTGAACCAAAATTAGAAAAAAAGTTGTCTCTGTCCAAATATTTATGGACCTAACTGTATATGGAAAAAGGATGCAAAGGACAGAGCTGCTAGGCAAGAGGTTTATGGATGTAGTGAGACAGGACATGCAGGTGATGGGTGTAACAGAGCAAGATGCAGAGGACAGGAAGATATGGAAAAAGATGATCCACTGTGGCATGTAATGGGAGCAACCGAAAGAAGAAGAAGTAGTAGTATATAAAGCCTCATTGGTATTTTAAATGCCTCAACAGATGTCATGCAATGCCTCTTTGATTAGGTGCAATTTTGGGCCCTGGAAATCTCTACATAAAATATATTCTTGCGCCAATGAGATGCAAAGCCCCATCAGTAAAGCACATTTTTGAGTCGCACCAATTACATACAGGTCTCCTCATTAAGGTATACTTCTAATCAATTGATATGGGAGGTCATTATCACTAATGCAAAAATTTAATTCAGCGGTATGTAAAGTATCTTCAGTAAAGTACATTTTTGAAACCGTGGTATGTGGAGCCTTAATGATAAGATACACTTCTGTGCCAAGAACAACCAAGACCTCATCAATATGTCATTTTTATTTCCAGTGGTAAATAAAGCCTCATCAATCAGATACATTTTTGAGCCAGGGTATGTGTGGCCTCATTACCAATTGGGGTATGATGTCTCATACCGAGATAAACTAGCATACTGACTACAAAAACCCAGATCCATTGGTTTAGGAGGACAGAGTGGAGTGTTGTACTTTACTCATGTATGATGTCTAACTCAGCTCTCCCCTCACTGTGTAATTATTGGACTGAAAACCCACCAACTGAGAGCCTCATTTATTTATATCGTCACTAATTAATGGGCTGAGGAAAAAAGGTCCCTAGAGGGTTTCAGTACCTGGTCCACACAGCTTCTAAATCCTTTTATCTGTTGATAACTATCAACACACATATGCACATAAGAATAAAAAGGTAAAAAATGTAATGTACTACTATTAGGTTCACATTTTAGTGTATATGGCAGAGGCAGGATCACACGACACCAAGAAAAGCCCCTGGAGAAACAACTAAACATAGTATGTGAATGTGTGCAGAACAGATATAACCCCAATTCCAGAAAGTTAGGACAGTGCCTAAAATGCTAATAAAAACAAAGAGGAGTGATTTGTAAATTCTAGTCATCCTGTACAATATTGAAGACACTACCCTACATTATTTTATGTTTTAACTTGTGAATGGAATTGTTTTTGAAAATATATGCTGATGACTCCAACATAAACAAAAAAATATAAGGGCAAGTTGAGGGTTTACCACTGTGAAACATCACCGCTTCTTTTATTAACACTTAGAGTGTCTGGACACTGAAGACACAAGCTGGTTGAGTTGATTAAGTTTAGCAAGCAGAATTTTCCCTTATTCATCCATGGTGCAGGTCTTCAGCTACACAATTGTACAGGGCAATTGTGTGGTGAATTACAAGGTTCAAAATACAGCACCATTCTCAGTCAGTGATAGGTCAATAATGCAGGTTGACCATTCTACTACTGGTACTCTGCTTACACAACCATGCACTTATAATCCAGAAAGAATAAAGTTTGGTGCTGTCCTGTTGGAAAATGCAGGGACGTCTTTAGAAAAGACGGCACATGGATGGCAATATATGTCACTCTAAAATTTGTACATATAGTAATACATTAATGGTGCTCTCACAGATGTGTAATGAGGCTTGAGCAATGCCATACCATGACAGACAATACCTTTCGGACCTGATGCTGCCAACAGCTTGGGTGGTCCTTTTCGTTTGGCCCAGAGAACATGATGGCTGTTTTTATTTTTCCCTTTTCCAAAAACAATTTTTAATGTTGACTTGTTGGACCACAAAGCACAACTCAATGGTGCTACTTTCCATCTCAGATGAGACCAAACAGAGAGAAGTTGTTGGCCCCTTTGGACAGTGTTAATGCTTCTGCTTTGAGGAGGTAAAGCCTTAACTTGCATCTGTGAATCCAGCAGCGAATGCTGTTGCCTGACAAAGGTTTACTGAAGTATTCCTGAGCCCACGTCACGAAATCCATTACAGATGCATGATGGCTTTTAAGACAGTGAAATCTTAGGAATTGGAGATCACATGCGTTCAGAACTTTTTATTTCAACTTGTCATAATGTTTTTAGCTTTTAGAATGTGTTGTTGGCATCAATTTCAGAATAAAAAGGTACAGCTTCAAAAACAAATTCAGTTAATTAGGTAAAACATAAAATATGTTGCTTTATACGGTTTTGTTTGAATACAATTTACAAAACGCTTTTTTCAATTTGTATTTTCCACATTGTCCCAGCTTTTTTGGAATTGATTGGATGGATGGATGGATGGATGAATGGATGGATAACATTGATCTAAGGGGAAAACTGAAAAATCAGAATAGCCAGTGCATAGTATGAGCTGTCAGATATACACAAAAACTATAAAATATGGCCAAGAGACAAAGTTAAAATAATTAAACTAAATACTATAAAAAATAAGTATATCCCTTAAAATTAACGTATTAAAATGCTAAGAAAAGGGAATGCATGGACATCAGAAGATCACCCTAGAGGTTCTTCACAGGGATGCTGTGCCACCCCGGGCCAAGAGGTGGTGCTGCAACTAATGGTCACATCTTTTTCTTCCTCCACAGTACAAAGAAACCTCCCAGCGAGGGCAACCGACTCCGCCTCTTCCAGTCCCTCAGCTATTAAAACATGACTGTTCGGAAGGAGGCATCAAGTCTGAGCAGAATGACTAAAGCAAAGGAACTCCATGACTTTCCAAAAGGCAGACAAAAAAGTCACTTTATTCTCGTGGCAACAGTTTTGTTTCCTTTTTATCATGCATTTGTTAATCATTGGACAGGGAATTAAATGGGGATGGCCGGATTGTTGTCCCAAAAATTCTCTTTCATCTCTCAGATGACCAATCTACATGCTGAAAACAAATATTTTTGTGTATGGAAGTCCATGTGTTACAGTGAACATGAAGTTGAGATAAAAGGAAGGCTTCAAACATAGTAAATCCTAATTTCCTTCATTGTTCTGATTTGCTTGTGTTGCACTGTAGTGTATTTTGCCAAATTTTGCTTTTATTTCTTAAAATCCTGTAAGGAAAACTTTTTACTAATAGCACTCAACTAAAATTTGATATGTAGTAGAGATGGCTTTATTTTAAACAGGAGGCAAATGTTTGGCTACAATCTTTCACCTGTGCTTGAAAAGAACAGTTGTCAAACATTAAAATTAAGAAGTCATTTGGGATAAAGATTTGCAGTTTCATGCTTATGCACTTACTTGCTTATGTGGTATTATCATTTAGTAAAACTTTATTTTATATATATATATATATATATAAACAAAATTGAAAAGAAAAGATCTCACAACAGATGATTCCTAAAGTGTGAAATGCAATATAACATGTGAACATATCACAGATGGCAGCAAACCTTTTTAGTGATGTGGTACGGCACAGTGTGTACTTGGTGACACAAGGGGGAAGCACTCTTGTCTCACACGAAATAGGGCTTTATTGTGTTTTGTCTTCAGCTGCTTTCTGTGCCAAGCTTGCATGTTCTCCTTGTGTTCACATATTGCTTTCCCAATGCAGGTGGTGACTATAATTCCCTGGAGCATGTGCAAGTATGTCTTGAGATAGATAAGCATCTCATTCAGGGTTGGTTCCAGCCTTGATTATATTGCTGTAGGAATAAGTTCAGGTTCCTAGAAACACTGGCCCGTTGTATTATGTCAGTCTGTCATTTTCTAACCTGCTTAGTTCTGAACAGGGTCACGAATGGAGCTGGGGCCTATCCCAGCTGGCATAGGGCACAAGACAGGAACAATCCCTGGACATGGCACCAGTCCATTGCAGAGTGAACACACAAACACACACCTCTCAACCAAACACTAGGGCCAATGTAGAATCACAAATCCACCTAACCTGCATGCCTTTGGACAGTGGGAGAAAACCGGAGTATCCAGAGTATGGAAATAAATGGCTGGACATTGCAAATCAATACACTACAGGTTCCCATGTCTTGTATTGCTATTCAAAAACTGAATTATTAAAAACTAAATTTGTGGAAATAGCTGCATGTATTCTAGCACAGAAAGGCTTCTTTTTGAAGGCAGATTAGAAGCTTCATTAAAAACCAAAGGGTCTACTGTAAAGCAAAGCAGAGAAACAAGTTAAATGTGAGAAAGTAAAAGAACTTATATGAGACAGGGTATGAAAACAACCTAGTGGGTTTGGAGACAGAAACAAGTCAGAACCTGAGAAGTGTATTGTACTAATTTTTCAGTCCTGCTCATGGTCACTCCTAACAGAGTCCCATCCTGTTTTTGCCTGCTCCCACCTGCATTCCTATTTTCCACAATAAAACACAAAGGAATTGGGAACATAGCCTAAGTGGATTCTTGAAATGGCAAAAATCTGCAAGTTGGGAAAAAAGAAAGCGATACTCTAACCAGTTACCACTATAGCGCATCATGGAACCTGTTACCAAAAAGTATACAGTCTGTTAAGGTACCCTTTGGCACTAATTGAATAGGGGGACTGTACTGAATTCACTACATTTGCCTACCTCTTAAACATATGGTTAGACTGTGGCTAGTTGCTGGAGTCTCTGGGCACAGAGTTAGGAGGACAACAGTGAACTGGGTAAAAGGCGACAGTCAGTTTGGGGACAAAAGGTGTGTATAAGTCATCTTCAGTTTCATTTGCACCATTTACCTATCAATAACCTGCAAATCTATTTCAGAACATTGATAGGAACAGTTATAGTGGCTATACATCAAACTTTACTGACCTGCAGGACAGGTCAGAAACATGAACCTGTCCAGCCATTTTTTATGGGGAGAGCAGGTGGCAATGAAGAGAACATAGCTGAAATCAAAATTCCCAGGATTTCCAAAATCCCTCTAAGTGCCACAAGGTCCTTTAGCTACTCCTGCTGGAACCTGTTGAGGGTTCAGAAACCCAAAATAAAGATTCAGCTTCACCTCTGTTAGCCTAAGTTTTCTGATTCCCAAAATAATTTGGTGCAGCCAGCTGGCAGCCTTGACAGTGCAGCGGAAGAAGTACAAGCCTCTGAGCTGGACAGCTTCCATCGCTACTTGTCACTGATTTGCACTTTGCGGAGGCAGAAAAACTGTCAGTAGAGTGCAGAGAGGAAAAGAGGACAGGAGTATGGTCTAGAAATTAGTCTCATGGAGTACTGAGGGCAATTGCTAAGGCTGTGTCATTAACAGTTGAAGGGAGTCTGGCACAGGCACTATATAAATGCAAACAGTGAGAGGAAGAGTGAACAGCTCAAAGCAAGAAAGCATTGCTTTTAATCTGGGAGCTCCACATAGGGTCAATTTGGGAATGGCAGGGAGCTGTGACCCAGGTGACTAACCTTCCCTTGGTCCCCTCTAAACCTTTCCCGGAAGGATGGCAACCAAAATTTATTTTTAGATTTGTCAACCATGAACTTAAGTCTGCTGTGGATAAAGCAGGAAGTCAATTCTATTTTTAGAGCATCTGCTCACCACATCATCCTTCATCCGATTCAGCAAGGAAGGCAGCAGGGGAAAAAAAAAACGAGAGGAGTGGCTGAAGAAATACAGTCAAACTGAGAGGCAAAAGGAGGAGAGGAGGAAGAGATGTGATGGGAGAGAGTTAAGCAGATGGAGAGATAATGGTAAGCAGGAAGAGAATTGGCAGGGGGTAGGAGGAGGAGGAGGAGGAGAAGAAATGTCTTCTAATGATATAGGGCCACTAGCAACCATTCCAAAACACTCTCAAATATTTCCGGGCAAAGAGTAAGTCACCAAGAGGGCATATTAGAAAATATCACTGGGCAAACCATATCCTGCACAGAAGGCACATCACATGATTATACTGGGTAGGCATTGCCCAAAAGTAGTGCACATCACAAAATGACACTGACCAGGTCATGTCTCTCTATCAGGGCATATCACAGAATGACAATGAAGATGTACTGTTCCGCCTGTAGGGCGTATCACAATGACACCAGACAGGCAGTGTCTCTCCAGTAGGGCACATCACATAGTCACACTGGGTAGGCACCATGTAATGAGTACGGCACATCTTTTAAAAAAATCCTTAAGGAGTGGAAATAAAAATGGCAAAATAGAGCTAACCTACAGATCTTTGGATAAAGGAGAATAAGAAGAACATTAAAATCATAGAAATTAGTCTAATGCAACAGTAAAATAAATGAATAAGATCTTTTTTGTTCTACACAAGGCTCTGTGCCACATCGTCATGTGTCTGTACTTTAATGGGCAACTTCCATGTAAATATCCCATTCAAGGCTAAGCTGGTTTAATCAGCAATTATTGCAAGGGAAGTTGTTTCTGAGCTACTTTGTGCCAGTGGACAGTTAGCTAAGAAATCCTAATAGCCAATATTTCAGAACTCACGTCTACTCAAAAACAGGTAGATTATTAAGTATGTCAGATGAGACTTGCTGCATACAAGTAAAATCAGATAAGTGGTCCAGCTACATTTTAAGCAGGCATATATCTGGCTCATTCATTCATACAGACTGACTGAACATACCAAATCTGCCTGCTTTGCAAACAAAAAGACTCAATACTAAGCTTTGTTCACTAGACCCTCTATTGTATTCTGGGTGGACAGTTTGCTCTTAACAGTTTATAAAATCATATATATTAAGTTGTGAAAATTCAAATACGGTGATTATTTTCTGACTTACTAGTTACTTGTATACAGCTTTTTTTGCTTTGTAAAGTTTGCATATGGTGCCAGTGATGAGTACCCATCAATCATGAACATCATTATAAAGAAAAAAATATTTTCCCCGTAAATCAACAAAATATGACACAAAAAATACAAAACATAAAATATGCAGTGACAGACACACATCCCTAAATTTAAGTAATGTTAATTAAAGGTGTGACAGCATCAAGGCGGATTGGTGGCTCTGTAGCTCAGCATCTGTACGGGTATCTGGAAGGCTGCCATTTCAAATCTTGTTACTACTAGAAGGGATCCTTGAGCAAGACCCTTAACCTGAAAATTGTTTTAATAGCACTGACCCTGCACTCTGATCCACATGCAAAAAGACAATTTCTCCTCGGAGATTAATAAAGTATATCAAATCAAAATCATGTGCACGTCAGGACCAGAATGCAGGTCCTCCTATAAGGCACCACATCCTTCCTTGCTCTACCCTTCCTGGGACAACGGCGTACCATATTTCATATGAAAAGGTTTTCGACTAGGGTTGACAAAATTAAAATGTCATAACAGTTCAAACTTTTTTTTCCCTAAAGAAGCAAGTTAAACATAACTCAGTCTGGTCAATTTTCTATCCTGCTTATCTGTTTTAAATTATGATGGGGTGCCAGTGCTTACCCTGGTAACACCAGACGGAAAACAGCCCTGGGTTGGCGGACAGTCCACTGGAGGGCACACTCACTCATACACTCAGGCTTCGCCAATACTCAGTAAATGTAGGGCCCCTGCTCAATGTAATCACGGAGGTGTAGAAGGACCCATTGAAATATCCACAAAGACAACATACAATATCAAGCCATTGCAGTGTTCAGGGCAGGACTGAAACCAAGACCTCTGAAGCTGTTAGGCAGTAGCACTAAACACTATATGATGGTGCCACCAATAATAATAATAATTTCAAGGTAAACTGGGATATGTTTTGTATAGCAATATACATTGTTGGCAAGTCTCTTGCTAACCTTAAGCCTAATATGAATTGCTTTGCAGAGTAATCAGAGTTTTACATCCTTACTTGGCCCTTTTATTATTTGCAGGCAAAATGGGCATTTTTTTGAGTAACAATCATAGGGTTTAACATTGTTTTAGGCAGGGCCTCTCAATTGCATTCAAGGAAAATCAGTGTAGTTTGTCAATTGACTGTTCATAAAATAAATGGTTTTCTGAAGCAACCACAATATTTTTGTTCTGTTCATGAACTGGCAGAGAAACTTTTAAGCAAAAACTGGGAGTGACATATTAAAAAAACAAAAAAAAAAATTATTTATATATATATATATATATATATATATATATATATATATATATATTATATATATATATAAGTGAAATGAAACCAAGGCCCATTAAAAAAGACAATTAATTGTGGCAGAGATAACAATAGGATCAAAACTGAAAGTACAGGCAAGAAAAAAAAGAGTACAATGATAATCTTTGAACATTTCAGCGGTTTTGCATTCGCAGAATGTCGCAAAGTCATCCTTTTGCATCGATTCTGCATGGGTCCTGAACTCTGGAGGCCATGCCACCCTAGAACGCCACAAAATGGACCTAATGATGGAAATAAACACTGCTGACATTTGAGGACCCAAAATCTTACCAAAACATGACAATTTTACTTCAATGGCAACCCCAAATTGCTTTATAAGGGTCATAGTGAATTCACTTTCTTGAAATAATCCCAGAGGACACTCTCCACCAAAAAGAACAAGATAGCAATGGGGGCACGAGTCCTCCAAAATAAAAAGAAAAGTTGACAAGAGTAGTAGTAACAAAATCTGTGATCTGAACAATAGCATAAGGTTCACTGAAGAAAGAACTGACATTTAGTGTTAGGAGCTCCTCAGCCATGTCCCACAACATTTACCAAAAGTGATGTTCAGTTTGACAGATAGACTTATAAAATTTCACTGGTCTGCAAAAAAAATATTTCTTCTACTTCTTAATTCCATTAATTCCTCTATTACTTCTTAATAGAGCAGCTCTTTATTAAGTTTTTTTACACAGATTTCATATATGAAATCAGAACTAAGCTAGCACGTCAGGTTTTTGAAATACACATCATTGACATTTTGACACTTTTGAATATCAATATATCAACACGATATCTGGAATTTGGACTATGTCCCACAAAAATTGTTTTGATGTGTTTATTCTGAAAACAAACCAGAAGACAATACCAGAGACACGTTAAAATTATATTTATGTCAATTTACCTCAATATAAAAGTGAGGTCAGCGTGCCCAAAAATGTTGGAGGCACTCGCCTTTGCACTTGTACTGCACATCTGTCTCTTTGCAAGAGCCAACAGTAGTCACCCATCATACTCTGAGTGAATTTTCCCCAATATTAGTTTTCCATCACCTTTATATCTTGATGAAATGTTTCCCCGTGCTCATCTCTGACATCGCTTAGATTTGGTGGAAAAAAGTCGAGACGAGAATGTAAAAAATGTGTCTTCAGTGACATTCGGGCTCCCGTAAGCTAATATACTTTCAGCATATGCTCCACAAGCTCAGTATAATTCTCTGCTCTGTGCTTTTCAAGAAAAGTCTGTACAACCTGCATGAATGAGGGTGCTGATTCAGTTGGCTTCGGTTTCTTTTTGAACTCATCGTCAAGCATCAGTTCACAGATTTCAGGGCCAACAAAAACACCTTCCTTAATTTTGGCTTCACTTTTCTCGAGACCAAACTTATTTCTTAAATGCTGAAATGCATCGTCTTTACTGTCCTGTCACCCTAATTGTCCAAGACCTGGAACATCATATCTAAAAAACAGGACGTGCTGGATGAATACAGTTTTCAGATTTGGAGTCAGCAAGTGAAATTTGTTAAAATACAGATGAAAGAATCCCAGTAGCAAAATGCTTGTTGACCAGTGAAATCAAACAAACTTAACTGGACTTACCTCCTCCACGGATATTGGCAGAATCACCCGGCTGGGGAAAAAAAGAAAAAAAAAAAAAAGAAAATATTAGGATTGAACAAACATGATGGCTTGCTACAGATTATTTTTACTTAACAGAAGAACTACAAGATGCCTATTCAAAGTAAACTAAAATTGCCAATTAAGTTGTATTTTTGCACTCTTTTTGATGATGATTTTAGGTATGGACGCTCTATTTATAGATGGGTTGTTTTTTCTTGGTCCATTTTTTGCTTTTCTCAGATGACAGGATCATTTTTGAGAATGTGCTCTGCCCACATACAATACCTTAGAAGTGGATGTCCACACTGCCTACAATCAAATATCAGTATATTTAATTCAATGGAATATGCAATAGATACACTTTTGAAATTCTCTTTCATTTTGTGGACACCTACATTCTTCACAATCTCACCCGTGTCTCTCCAGGCGAGTCATGCTTGAGGTCTTTTCATATCATTGAGCCAGTGAGTCCAAGCACAACAAGCTGGCATGCTCACACAATGAAGGAGTCCAAGAGTGAGAATATACTGTATATTAATACAATAACATTTGATGATATCAGATAAAGAGTCAGTCCTTATGAGGTGTTTTACATCAGGCAGAAATGCTTTAAAATTTGATCAGTCAAAGAGAGAGAAAATTCTGGGAGTAAGAAATGAAACAGGACTCCGGTCCATTACAAATTAAATTCAGGCATGCCACACAGCCATAAAATCTGAGGAATTAAAAAAAAAAACAAAAAAAAAAAAAAACAAAAACTATACTATTTGGAGTTAATACCTGATAGGATTTAACTGCTTAACGTGAAATCTATTATGGTAACTTGCACTACGTTGTTAGTATGTTCCGTCTTCTCAGTCAACAGGAAGAATACCAATCCACTTATCACAGTGGGGAAAAGGGTGTTATATTTTACTTAAAATTACAGAAAAAAAAAAACAAACTATATACTCACTAAGCTAATTTTTAAAAACACTATACTAAAATACTGGGTAGGTCCTCCTTTTGCTCTCGGAATGCCACAGGTCTTCTTGCTATAGACTCCACAAAATGTTGGAAGCATTCCTTTGAGATTCTGGTCCATGTTGAGGCCGTGGCATTCAAGTGATAATTGATTGGTACTAAGAGGTAAAACGTATACCAAGGAAACATTCCTCACACCATTACACCACCACAAGCCCGGACTGTTGACACAAGGCAGATTGAGTGCATGGTTTCATGTTATTGGTACATCTATGTGCTTCAGCAGAAACTGAGATTCATCAGACCAGGCTACATTTTTCTAGTGTTCAACTAACTAACTAGCTAGCTAGCTAGACACTTTATTAATCCCAAGGGGAAATTCACATACTCCAGCAGCAGCATACTGATAAAAAACAATATTAAAAGAGTGATAAAAATGCAGGTATAACATAACAGACAATAACTTTGTATAATATTAACGTTTACCCCCCAGGGTGGAATTGAAGAGTCGCTTAGTGTGGGGGAGGAACGATCTCCTCAGTCTGTCAGTGGAGCAAGACATTGACAGCAGTCTGTCGCTGAAGCTGTTCCACTGTCTGGAGAGGATACTGTTTAGTGGATGCAGTGGATTCTCCATGATTGACAGGAGTCTGCTCAGCGCCCGCCGCTCTGCCACAGATGTCAAAATTTCCAGCTCCATGCCTACAATAGAGCCTGCCTTCCTCACCAGTTTGTCCAGGCGTGAGGCGTCCTTCTTAATGCTGCCTCCCCAGCACACCACCGTGTAGAAGAGGGTGCTCGCCACAACTGTCTGATAGAACATCTGCAGCATCTTATTGCAGATGTTGAAGGATGCCAGTCTTCTAAGAAAGTATAGCCGGCTCTGTCCTCTCTTGCCCAGAGCATCAGTATTGCCAGTCCAGTCTAATTTATCATCCAGCTGCACTCCAGGTATTTATAGGTCTGTACCCTCTGCACACAGTCCACCTCTGATGATCACGGGGGTCCATGAGGGGCCTGGTCCTCCTAAAATCCACCACTAGCTCCTTGTTCAGTTTTGGTGAGCCTGCACCCACTGCAGTCTCAGTTTTCTGTTCTGGGCCGACAGGAGGGAGCCCAATGCGATTTTCTGCTGTTGGACCCCATCTGCCTCAAGGTTTGATGTGTTGTGCATTCTGAGATGCTCTTTTACTCACCGCAGTTATACAGAGAGTTTATCCGAGTTAGTGTAGCCTGTGTCAGTTCAAACCAGGCTGGTCATTCTCCTCTGACCACTCTCATTAACAAGGTGATTCTGTCTACAGAAAGGCAGCTCACTGGATGTTTTTTGTTTTTCAAACCATTCTGACTAAACTCTAGAGACTGTTGTATGAAAATCTCAGGGGATCCGCAGTTACAGAAATCTCAAACCAGCCTGTCTGGCACCAACAATAATGCTGGGGTCAAAATCACTGAGATCACGGTCGTTTTTCTTTTTAAACAGATTCTGGTGTTTAATGTGAACATTACCTCAAGTTCCTGACCTGTTATCTGCATGATTTTATGCACTGCATAGCTCTAACATGATTGACTAATTCATTCCATGGATAAGCAGATGTACAGGTGTTGCTAATAATTTGCTCAGTGAATGTACATATTTAAAAATTGTTTAAAAGTATGGCAGGCATCCGTTAATGTTTTACTTAGCTAATTAAATAAGCTGACCTCTGAGAATTGTTAGGATGCCTCAAGATCTATAAATGCTTACTTCACACTGAATCCTCTCATCTCTTGTTCTCTGGATGAGTGGAATACAGAATGTCGATCAGTGCACTGTGTGACCGCACGATTGTAATTCATTTGTTGTAATGCAATTTATAAAGCAAACCCAAAAATATAAAACAATATGAAAACATCAGTAATATTCCAAATGTACACAGGCAGAAAATAGGCCTGACCTTTGTACTCATGACCATGGAGTGGTAAAAGGCACGAGCCATACTAACTAAATTATAAGACCTTCGTTTTGATACTTTCTATTATTAGGTGCAAAAGCAAAAAAAACAAATAGTGCTTTTCTTTGTTTAGATAAAATGCACATTATATTGGATTTTGCTTCTGTTTTCTTCATTTCATGGTTTATTACAAACTGGACAGCTCTATGACTCCTTTGGCTTTTCACTGAGTAATGTATACATTTTGACTCTCTGCTCTATAACATACTAACGCTGGTGAAGTCTTTTATTTCGATATTGAAATTCAAATTTCTATACTGGGAATATACCCACATTTGTGTACTATGTTGAAATGATGAATTTCTGGAGCACCCATAACAAAACCTTAAAAGTGCAGCCGTATGCAATAAAATCAGTGATGTTCTAATCTGTCGTACCAAGTTGAAACTGAAAATTCAGTCTTGTATTTAAACCTCATTTATGTAGTAGTCTGCAATAGACAGTCATTGTGTCCAGCTCTGACTGTTTTCACTGCAGCTGGGATAGGCACCTGCCTCCCATGACACGGAGTTGGATTAGGAGGGCTTGAAAATGTTACGTTATACAGTATGCGATAGTGGAGTGGCAAGAACTGGAGCACCAAAGGCTAAGACAGTGTGGGCAGCGACTTGAGAGCTATTTATTGTGACAATTAGCCTGACCAGAAGTTAAATGGGATCAAAGAAGCATTGATTAGCTTTGTTATTTAATTAACACATGTCAGAAACTAGGCTTAACATGCAGAATCCTTAATGTGCAATTCTAGCCTGGTAGCTACCAGTACAAATGTTACAAAAATCCAATAGCTCCAAGCTCACACTTCAGTAATGATTTTTAATACATTAATTGGGTGAGGTATAAAGATTTGATTTAATTTCTGTTGAAATGATATTAACTGCATTTTATGGGATTAGAATATCTTTGAAAACTAAGTTCTGCCTCCTTTAACTATTTTCTAATACATTACACCATCCAACTTTAAAACAAAGAACACAGTTACATTTAAATGTTGCCGATAAAAAGGTATCACATTGTTAGATTATTTCAGGAGGGCCATTCTGAGCCTGTCTGGCCAAATTCCAGTTGGCAGTTGAACTAACTTAGGGTAGGAAAAACCCACCCAGACACAGGGAGAATGTGCAAACTCCACACATCGTCAGGCCTCGATATTAAACTCATTATGTGTAATGTGTCAATTTGGATTTGTATGTATCATACATGTTCTTGTTGATTTTGTTAAATCGGAGGGTTTATTTTTTATGACTTTTTGTCTCTGTTGCTGGTATCCTAAGACAAGGGTCCATCCTGACATCAGCATTCCCGAGTCTTGCCCATGGCTATTAATGCCATTTAGATATTCTAGTGTTTCAATTAATTCCTCTTTACCAGTGGATTCTTCTCTTTGGATACATATATTAGCTTTCTTTTTAGCTTGGATTGCCTTTTTAGGCAACTTCTTTTTGTTTGTTCGAATAATTTCGTTATATTCCTTCATGTCTTAAATCTTCATTTATAAAGAATGCACATTGCCTTTTTGGAGGATCAGCCTCAAGAACCATGAACCACCCAATCTCACTGAGATTGCACAGGTGGTGAACCAGCTGAGGGGGGCTGTAGGGATATGTGGTATCCGGGGTGAACTTCTCCAGGCTGGTGGTAAGGCTGTCCTCCTGGCATTGCAAGTAATCTTTGCTTCCATTTGGGAGACTGGCATCATCCCAACTGACTGGAAAACGGAACTTGTAGTCCCTATCTGGAAAGGGAAGGGTGATCGCCTGGATTGCAGCAACTACACGGGGATAACACTGCTCTTGGTGCCGGGTAATGTCCTTGCTAGGGTCGTCCTCAATAGGATCCATGATCACTTGCTCACCTACCAGCGACTGGAACAGTCTGGTTTTACGCCTAAGAATCTACCATTGACCGCATCCTGGCAATGAGGGTTCCCATGGAGCGCAAACGCAAACATCAGCACAGTTTCTTTGCAGCCTCTGTCGATTTTCACAAAGCGTTCAACTCAGTTGATCGAGCTAACCTGTGGGACATCCTGAGGATTCGCGGGAACCCCTCGAGGTTGCTGGATATCATGGCCGGCCTGTACACTGGTACTGTGAGTGCTATGCAGAGTGGAAGCAGGACCTCTGTGTTTTTCCCAGTTGATGCTGGGGTGTGTTCTTGCTCCTACTCTGTTCAATGCTTGTATGGACTGGATGTTGGGCAAGGTCGTGGGGTCCAGCGGCAGTGGGGCATCTATTGGTGAAGAAAGGTTCACAGATCTTGACTTTGCTGACGATGCTGTAATCTTCGCAGAGTCAATGGAGGCTCTGATCAGGGCGCTCAAGAGACTGAGCGAGGAGTCTGAGTGTCTGGGCTTGCGAGTGTCCTGGATAAAAACCAAGATCCAGGCCTTTAATGACCTCTTGGGCACAGCCTTTGGCAGTGTGTCTGTTTGTGGAGAGAGTGTTGGCCTTGTTGAGAGGCTTACTTACCTTGGCAGTGACATTCATGTCTCTGGTGACTCTTCCTATGAAGTCAGTAGACGGATTGGGAGAGCATGGGGGTTGGGGCAGGTATAGGGGTCATGAAGTCGCTAGAAAGGGGTGTGTGGCACTCCCGATATCTATGCAAAAGGACGAAGGTCCAGGGGCCTCATGTATAACGCTGTGCGTGGAACTCACACTATAACATGGCGTAAGCACAAAAGCAGGAATGTGCGTACGCACAGAAAGATCCAGATGCAGGAATCTGTACGTACGCAAACTTTCACGTTCTTCCACTACATAAATCCCGATCAGCATGAAAAGTAACGTACGTGCACGCGCCTTCTGTCCTGCCCCAACTCCTCCCAGAATTACGCCTCTTTGAATATGCAAATCAATATAAATAGCCTTCTGTGAAAAGGCAATGGGAAAAGCACGGGGGGGGAAATATAAGAATTTCAGCGAATACCAAGTGGAAGCAAAGGAAAAACGTACTATTTGTTGGTTTAAACAGTGGTATAATCAACAAAAGGAAGTTGATCGAGTGACAGAGTGTTGGAGAAACTCGAAGGCTCAAATTCACAAAGTCGCACAGTGCCCGAAATAAAAAAGAAATCACATATCAAAGTCGCCGTGAAAAGGCGAGTCATAGCCCACCGTCTGAGTGTCACATGAAAGCTTATTAGGGTACAGACAAAAAAAATAGGCACACAGTGGGAAAAATGCACGAAATGTCAACTTTAATCGCCACACAATCAGCTATATAGACGTGAAGCCATCTGTAAGCTTAAAACACCGATTCTTCAAAACTTTTAAGGAACATTGAAATATCTTCGTAGTACATGTTTAATTATTATATCCATCTAACCTTCCAGTGTCGCGTCAGCACCAGCAAGAATACAACGCAATGCAGGAACAATCCTTGAACTAGCTAGCGCTGCGGCACCGTGTCCTTACATGTTTAATTATTAACAATAAAGATTATTTAAATGAAGTTAGTTTTATCTGTATAATATAATCAACATATTTTGCTGCATTTCATCTTAAAAATGATATCGTCATCATATGTAAATATGCGCTTCATAAAGTGGCACAGGTTGTGCAATATTATAACTGTAGTGCAAGTTTACAGTGAGGTGATTGTACTTATAAGTAAACAGTTCTACAAGGAACACTTGATGGACTGATTGAGTGCGTTTATAGTTGTTGGGATGAAACTTTTTCTAAACCGCAAAGTCTGTACAGGGAAGTCTCTGAAGCATTTGCCTTGGCTCAGGCAGCGTCTGCTTCATGCTGTGTACCGATAATTCTCTTTCCGATCAGCTGCTGCTTTGATTCCCCACTCAGATACAGTGATATAAAAACTCCGAGTGGTACAGTGAGAGTAATATGGAAAAAGATGATCTGCTGTGGCAACCCTTAACAGGAGCAGCTGAAAGAAGAACAAGATGCAGTGAGAGTTACAACGCTAAAGCAGTTATGGTATTTGGAATACTATGGCTATTCCCTGGACCATTATATTGCTGCAGGTTAATTACAATCAGATGCATTACACTAATAAACAATATGCAGTTAGTTTCAGTGTATTTATAAAGCCGCGTCAGGAATGTGGAGCTAAGAAAGAAAGGGTGACCACACAGGAACAGTAGCACTGCTTTGACGCTGGATGCCACCAGTCTGCAAAACCGAGCGGAGAAATTGCGTAAGCCAAGGTATGAGTTACCGTGGAAATGTGCGTGGCTTTACGCCAAGTTTAGGTTTTATACATCGCGATTTGAGCGTGGAAACGTTCGTACGCAACATTTCTGTACGTACACACCGTTTATACATGAGGCCCCAGGTCTTTAGAGTCCTGGTGCTTCCTGTCTTGCTTTATGGTTGCGAGAAATGGACACTATCCAGTGACCTGAGACGAAGACTGGACTCCTTTGTTACTGTGTCTCTCCAGAAAATCCTTGGGTACATCGGTTTGACTTGGTGTCGAATGAGCGGTTGCTCATGGAGTCCCAAATGAGGCATATTACCTGCATTGTGAGGGAGCATCAGTTACAGCACTACGGCCATGTGGTGCGTTTCCCCGAGGGTGATCCGGCTCGTAAGATCCTCATTGTTGGGGACCAGAATGGCTGGACCAGGCCAAGGAGTCGCCCACGTAACACCTGGCTGCAGCAGATAGAGGGTCATTTCTGGAGGGTGGGACTGAACCTCATGTCTGCCTGGGGGATTGCAAACCGGGATCCCAACTTGTTTTGTTGTGTAGTGGGTGCGGCAACATAGTTGGTGCATGCTCCCCAACTTGACTGACTTGATTGCCTTTTTGGTTGCAAGCCAAAGTTTTGACAGCTGCTCTTCCATGTTTGGTTATTTCTAATATTTCTTGGGACTCTTTTATAATTGTTTTCAACTTTAAAAGCCAGCTTTCCACTTTAGGCCTGATAACATAGGAGTTGGGGGTTGGTGATATCTGTGTTTATTCTGGTTTGCCCAGTGAAGGACTTGGCCTGCTTTTACAGGTCCTTTAATAGGGCTCAAACCTTTTTCCACCATGTTTGAGACTCGCAACACTATGTTGCAGCAGCAGGTGCCTTCTGCAACATGTACAGCCCATGATAGAATCTGCTTATCTTTGCTCATATAGCAAAATAAGAAATTATAGAGTACTGTATGTTAATGGATACAACTGAATTCTTCAAAATACCAAAAGAAAGTATTAGTAGTGCTCCTCATTTTATAGTATGCCAGACTTTTTACTGTAGCAAAACAAACAGAAACTTTAGAGTTGAATTCCTTCCTTAAGGTCGCAATGAGACTTGTATATTAAAGTGGCATCTTCAAAATAGAGTTGTACCTGTGCACCTCAGAAACCAATATTCTGTAGTGTGTATGGGGATATGGCAGACATGCACATGCAATACCCTTATACCTTAAAGGAAGAACTTGCTACATAAATATAATGAATTATTATTACTATTATGGATGACAATCAGGTTGTCTATTGTCATACAGCACGGAGGAGCATCTAATTCACAGGCTCGATCAGGGTATGTACCGCGTTTCCCTGAAAATAAGACCTACTCCGAAAATAAGCCCTAGCATGATTTTCAGGCTGCTCTGTAATATAAGCCCTAGTCAAGATCATCAGCTGAAAAGTAAGGCGCCTAAGGCCAGGTTTATACTTCACGCGATGCAATGCGTGTGCCCGAAACATCCATTAAATTCCCAGGACACCTTGTCACAATATCTCTAAAAAGGATGTTTAATGATTACCTCCATCAGTCCAGGGATGCGCTCAGTGCAGCAGGATTGGCGCAAGACAGAAACAAAATCCCTGGACGGGGCATCAGCTCATCACAAGGTAAACACAAGCACACACACACACACACACACACACTGGCGTCATTGTAGCTTCACCAAATCAACAAACCTTCATGTCTTTGGATGGAAAACTGAGCACACTGTGGAAACCCACCTGGAAAACATGCAAACTCCAGGCAGGGATCACAAGGAACGTGACTCCCTGCGAGACAGCAGCGCTACCACTCTGCCATCGTGCCACCCCATATGTGTAACTATTAACAGTATTCATTATTTAAACAAAGTTAATGATTTATCTGTAAAATGTAACACACATATTTTAATGCATTTCATTATGAAAGGTTAAAGCCGAAATTTTTACTTCAATCACAAAATAGACATTTTCATTATGTCCTTATTTTTTTTCCTCTGTGGCTCGAATACGCCACCATACATTCTGATGGTATTGTAAAGGTGCAAAAAAATAAATAAATAAAAAAGATGGCACAGAAGATGGTATGTGAGATTTTAAAAATGTATCATGTCATTACTTTGCAAAATATGCGACGCTTGAATATAAAAAGCACCACGAATGCATTTGTATGTCTGCATTTTGTTTCACCACATTGAACCATTCATCAAACATTGAAGCATGCACCTCGATCCTGGAGGATCCTAAAAGTACTGGAATTCAGGGTTCGAGTGTGGAGAGTTATGACGATATTCCAGAAGACAACGACATGACTGTATTTGGATAAATGTGTATTGTTGTACATGAATATATACAAGATATCCCCTGAAAATAAGCCCTAGTGCATTTTTTGGAGCAAAAATTAATATAAGACCTGGTCTTATTTTCGGGGAAACACAGTAATAACTAACCAGGGCGAGGGGGGCACTGTCACTAACAGTCTCTTCTCCTTCTCTCCAGATGGTATCGAGAAACTGCCCAGTGAGGGCACTTAGCCCTGCTCCTTCCAGTTCATCAGCTACAAGTAACCTGGAAGGGAGGAACCATTAGCGACCAGAGTGACCTGCTGGATGGAGCTACTTTGATTCAGCCAAATCCATTTTTCTTACATTTGTGCCTACAGGCCAGAAGAATAACACCAAGAGGTGATGCTTTTTGTTGGACGTTTCTGTTGATTAAATGGGACAATTTGGTTGCCATCCCAGCTTTTACCTTTGTGCATCCAGTCAATCCTCCACCTAGCCACACTATTCATATACCAACTTTATAGTGGCAGCTTTGATTCTGGATCCAAGAATAGTCTGAACTCTCCTATAGTGGCCGGGTCAGTTTCTGACTGAGAACATTTGAGTGAAAGCAGCAAGACAATCATTCAGTAAGGAAGAGAAGTCGCGAGAGCAGCCAGGCAGTAAATTAAGACTGCGTGTGACTGAAAATGTGACTGATTCACCCCTTTCTTTAAACTTAAAATGTCAAAGGCCTTTTTTTGACATGATATTGTTTATAGCATTACCAAGACATTAGACACTCAGTAATGGTTCTTCATTCATTCTTTCATTATCCCAATATGGGTTTGCTTGGGATCAAAGCAGCAAAGAAACCACCAACATTGGATTGGAAAGGACAAAAAAAGGAAATTCATCTAACTATTCTTTTACTGCACTTGTTAATATGAATTAAAAAACATAGGACAAACATGAACAAGTGAGAGGATTCTCAAAGTGGTGAGTCATAGAGTGAAAACAAAAAGCTAAACATACATCAACTGGGACACTGCACTAGCATTAGTCATGGCTGGAGCTATCATAATGTGGCGCCAAGATCAGTTTTAATAATAAGTACGTATTTTAACATTTTATTAAAAAGCATTGAAAGGAGCCATGAATGATGACAATAATAATTTAAAAACTTCATTGATATGATAATTTCACTCAACCCTGTAATTATTTCATTCTGCGTATCCATTTCATTACAGTCAATGCACCATGCTGCTCCCCATTGCTTTTATAATTGCAGACTGCCATTGCGTTATTCTTCCACCGTCTTTACATGAGAACATACCCTAAGTCGGAAGATACTAAAAGTCTTTACAATTTAATGTACAACCTTTGCATTGATTGCCATTCTTCTTAGTACATTCAAGTAAAAGTTTTAGGGAGATTCTCACTAGGAACTTAGATATTTGATTTCTTACTGATCCGTATTGCTGAATTTTTTTTAAATACTCTTAAAATAATAAGTCTTTCGTGCAATGGTTTTATGTCTTGTAAATATCATATTGGTAGGTGATCGCAGTCTGCTCCAGAGACTACTCCTTAGCATTCATGGCTTTTTATACTGGCTGCAGTTCTTCTTGATGAGGCATTCTGAAAAACACATCTTGCAAAATAACTGGTTGACTGTTGTGGAGCACACATACTGTAAAAATGAACTGTTGTATGTGTCTCTACGAAACCTACTTTTACGTGAATCATGTAGTTAGCTTTTGTTAATTCACAGTTTTCAATTACTTGTAAAATTAATATTACACGATTTACTTGTCAGGCAGGTCTGTGTAACTGGCTTTTTAATGGTTTACAATTAATAGTTTAAATCTACATAAGCCTTGTTTTTTCAATAAACCCATAGCATACTGTCACCTTTTATCATGATCTATAAAAGCTCTTTTCTTTCATATAAACGCATATATTTGCCTTTATGTTATTACTATATTCCCCCTTTAAAATATAATCATTTAAATTAACACTCAGTCCAAATACTGTATTTTTGGAACTTTATTCTTTATACTTTTATTAATGTTCAACTGTGGCAATCTGCATGAAGGTTTCATTTTATAAGATATATGGCGCCTTTCCATGGTGAGAGAAGCTTGTGTACGTTTCACTGGCATTCCATAAATTTGACACACAGGCAACCTTCAGTGAAATCTCGTATCTTCTAAACTCTATATGGTGCTAATAGGACATGCAAACAGAAAATACCCCAAAAAAACACAGCAGTAGACATCAAGGGTCATATCTGAAGGCAACTACAGATAAAAACAAAAGGGTTTATATTAAAAAGGCAGTACAACCAGGTAACTTAAACCATACAGCAGAAACTTGAAAATGGTGTCATTAAAGGCATTTATCTTGGTGTAGCCTTCAATAGACTGCCATCCTGTCCACAACTAGTTCCCTGTCTTGTGCCCATTGCTGCTCTGCTTTTTTCCCTCATCTCTTTACAGGATAAAGAGGATTTAATAAACAAAAATGAATGGATGAGTAAAGATACTGTAATTAAATTTTAATACAGTTTTGCAGCACCATGCTCTATACATTCAAGTGCCAGTACTAATCAACCTTTAAAATACTTCTTACAGTTCATTTCAAAATGTTTTGGCTGAAATGCTGTATAGGAGGACATTTTCAATAAGTGGATTGATTATGCTGGATTTTTTTTGCCAGCAGTTAAATAATTTTAATAATTTGGTGCTCATTTCTGTGCAACAGCACAGTGACCATTTAGTATATGTGGAATACAATTCATTTAAGTGAAACTCTGCACGACAGCATTTCTTAAAATGTTTTGGACCAAGGACCACTTTGTTAAAATCAAAAACATGGAGGATAAACTATGGCCAACAGCCACACATTACCATAAATTCCACATTACAATTACCACTTTCTTTTTTTTTCCTACGTGTACTCATGTAAAAAATACTGTAACGACTGGAGATGAAAAGAAGAAGAGCTGGCGCACAGACTCAAATAATGAGTTGTTAGGCCTATTTATTGGAAACCACCTCATTAATTTAAGTACTGGCAGTAATCACGCTGTTATTTACGCACATGGAAGGTGCCCTAAGAAAGACAACAAAAAGCCCGTCATGAGTAGAACTTGGTCAAACTTGCACTGATCCTCAGTCTTTTTCTGTGTTGCAGGCTACTTGTAATTCTCATACTGCTACTATATGAACAACCATGCTGGCTTGTTGGTTTTTCCCTCCAGAGGTCTCTGCCTCTCACCACCTGGTGTCTTCTTTCAGGTCTGGGTGACATACCTGGTCTCTATTTCAATCTTTTGCCTACTAGGTGCTCGGTTTGGCCCACTTGAAAAAGTGTGCATATTCCAACCTTGCTGGGGTTAACTTTTAAAGTCCAGATTTCAGCAAATGACCCATAATAAAGGCTTGAAGACAGTGTTACAGGAAACAGACTTAGAAAATTAATACATTTTTTATTTGATATATTTTATTAATTATCCAAGGGGAAATTGCTTCTTCATACTGGTGAGGCCTCATCTAGAGTACTGAGTACTGTCAGTTTTGGTCTCCAGGCTACAAAAAAAAAAAAAAAAAAAAAAAAAAAAAAAAAAAAAGGCATAGCACTTTCAGAAAAAGCCAGAGAAGAGCGACTAGGCCGATTCCAGGGCTACAGGGGATGAATTACGAGGAAAGATTAAAAGAGCCAAGCCTTTTCAGTTTAGGCAAAAAAAGATTAACAGGAGACATGATTGAAGTGTTTAAAATTCTAAAGAGAATTAGTGCAGTGGATTGAGACTGTTATTTAAAATGAGTTCATCAAGAACATGGGGAAACAGTTGGAAATATGTTAAGGTATATTTTGCACAAACATTAGGATGTTTTTCTTTACACAGAGAACAAGCTATCCAATGACATGATAAACAGTAGGACTTTAGGGGCCTCCAAAACTAGACTTGGTTATTTTGCAAGAATTAGGTAGATAGGACTGGCAAGCTTTATTGGGCTGAATGGCGCGTTCTGGTCTAAATCTTACTAATATTATAATGGTCAGAGTGTAGGGTCAGCCATTGCACAGCACCCTGGAGCAATTTTCAGGTTTAGGGTCTTGCTCAAGCATCCCTTCTGGCCTTAACGGGATTTGATCTGGCAACCCTCTAGATACCAGCACAGATCCTATGCCTTAGAGCAGTGCCATTGATGAAGGTTACAGTGCATTAGAATTCATAGCAAGGAGAAATGTTGCAATACCCTGAAGAACAAAAGGATCCAAGGAGAAGATTAGATTTTTTGCTTCTGCACCATTGCCAGTGTAATTCTCACTATCTTGGTAGCTATACACCTGTACTTATATGCAAATACTCCTTTTTATCATTGGTGTTTAGGTCAGCTAGTCTCCGTCACTTTACTTGCTCCATAGGAGTCATGGAATTGGTTTTCCTTTCCTCCATTATCAGATTGCCATATACAATATATTGTTAGGGCTCTTTGTGTTACTGCTTATTTAACTAGATATTTTGTGTACCTCTGAAAATATTGTATAGTTGCAAACTTTTCAGTTTCTCTGTTACTGCATGTTTCATTTTTGTAAGTGTCCGAATCAATTACCAAGTGAACAGTCCTATAAAAGAGTAAAATAATGTTGGAAGAGCATCAAGCTTTTCAATGCAATTGTAAAGATGCACAAAGTGAACTTCAGGATGGGAGTTAAACGGTGTGCAGCCTGAAAGTGTGAGGGCATTTCTATGATTTGCCGGTTGTACAAGCTGTGATGGGTTGGCTAGTTCCAGGACTCAAGGCAGCCATTCTGCAGTGCATTTGCTGAGGGGACAACAAGCATAAGGCTTAGAACAAATCAGGAAAGAATAGGGCAAGACAAGGGCACAGTAAGGGCATGGCAGAGTAGGAAAGAAAATGGAGTCTGGACAGCAGAAAACCTTGAGCTCCACAGAATCCTACAGTGACAAGGTGACACTGCAGCAGTAAGCTGGCAGAGAAGAGTAACTGTATAAATCAATGCAGGGAGCCTCTGATACTTTAATTATTTTACAGGTTTTATCAGGGCAGGATCAAGTTGCAATCATTTTGAAATTTCCTCAAATCCGGTTACAGCTGAACATCCCCAGGAGCTTCATG
Source organism: Erpetoichthys calabaricus (assembly GCF_900747795.2). Lineage (NCBI taxonomy): Eukaryota > Metazoa > Chordata > Cladistia > Polypteriformes > Polypteridae > Erpetoichthys > Erpetoichthys calabaricus. Next base: position 68,891,138 of record NC_041401.2, on the reverse strand, counting down.
CCTGTGAGGTGTTACAGTTCATCAAATCAATGTCTGAGGCAGCACTTAGGGTGTTTGTTTCCTAAAGAGTGGGAACGTCTGTTCACATTCAGTGAATGTATGACACCCCCTTCTCCCCACCCCAAGACTGGATGCCCACTGTAGGAAGAAATATCACAATGCAACCAGTAGAAAATTGCACCAGCACGTCTTCAGTATATGCACGTTACATTGGAAGGAGTCTGAATTTGAAACGTTCATAGCCTTTGGGTCTGTGGAAAGCTCACAAAGGCAAAGGAGTACTGTAGGTCTGTACTCAGTGGGTTTTGTTCACTTGATAAATGAAAAGCAGAAAAATCTCACATTGACTTGGATTTGGCTTTAGTATGGTTGTGTTAAGGAGTGATGTGGTCTTACAGTACATCACGTCCAACAAAGTGAATTTAAGCCCATTTCAAAGATAACAGGACTGAACAGCTTACAAATGGCTCCTGCCTTGCTCTCTTGCCATTTACATTTCTTGATTATACATAAGTCTTATGCCAACTTACAAAAAATGTTGGCACAATTTGGCAGATTCAGTATATTTAGTTAGAATGACTGAGGCATAGAGTTGGTTGACCCCTCTTTCTTTAAAACAGACAGTCTGCTAAAGCTGGTATCCACTGACAAGTGTCTGGCTGGAGCATTAAATCATAGAAGGCTGTAAAATCCAGAAATTTAGAAAGACTTTCTGGATCTGCTGCAGACAGACAGACTTTGAGAATAAGGTGGGAAAAAAAAATGCAGCGAAACTTGGAAGCAGTGGAAATGGAGAGAAGGTTCTTTTTGGATGGAATAGGGTTGCCAGTCATAACAGTTTGACCTGGAATATCCTCAGATGGAAGAACCATGTTGTTCATGACCTCAGAGAGCCACATGGGCTGATGAAATAGAGAAGGTTTGTTTAGAAGGCCCTCTCAAATCGCACTAGCCTGAATAGGACGGTCAGAAAATGGCTTAACATAGCTTCAAACATTGTTTCACAAGGCAAAGAATGGCTCTTAAAATACTAAGGCGTGGGGTGGCTTAGACTGGAGAACGCAACTTCTCACTGGGTGCAGTTTTGTTCATTATTGTATTACAGAAGGTCATTAAAGACCTTGTGCAGTTTTAAGTTATAACTTTAGTTGTATGCATGATAAAATCATTCTGGAAAGAACATTGTGAAGTGTGATTCATTTATTTCATCTTAGTTTAATAATGCATTTGTAATAATTCAATAATTATTAAGTCACACATTCATTTATTAACTTAAGAATTGCGATTGCCCCATGACTTTAGTTGAGGAGAAAGTAAACTGTACCCTGTAGTTGGCCAATCTAAAAATCAGTCATTGCAGTCCAAAGATAATTTAGAACCCATTACAGGAAAAATGCACTACATAACTAAACTGTGTACTTTAGATGAGTTGCGCACTAGAAGAACTCATGTGATTCAGGGTATTACTGAATTTCAATTACATGGATTACATCGACTGCATTTGTAGAACTTCAGAATCACATCACGGTTTGTATATATGATGATGGTGGTGGACATGCTGAAAATTCACAATATTAAGAATACACTTAAAGTGTAATAAATTCTTGCACTTGTATACATTAATTTGTAGAAAGCGTTTAGTTATGATTATTTAAAACTGTGCAACAACTTTATAATATCCCTAGGTTATCTTTTATATCTTTAATGTAAAATACAAGAAAGTGTGGTTACTTTATACTGATCTTTTTATTGATGCTCCTGCCTTTTATTTAATACAGCAGATGAGAGTATAAATTCCAGTCCACTGTAAAAATGAAACTTGATATTTAAAGCCAATTTTAACTAAAACACTAGCACTTATGGTTAATGTGGCCACGATATTTAATTTGTTTATAAAAATTAATCCAACAAATGATGTGGTCTAGTATTTAAGCAAATGAGCGGTGAATTACAGGTGTGACAATATGATCTCCACATGTGACGAGACTTAACTGTGACCTGGAGGACGTCATTTAAAATTATCAGGACTGCACTTTTAGCAGTAAAGAAACCATCAGACTTTTGTGATCTGCAAGTTAGTTTGTATAAAAATATCAGATAAATTAATCTATACTTGTAAATGTAAAAAGGGCAAACAGTCTGATGAGAAGAGTCTTTTAAGGAAAATGGACATTAAAACATCCTTTATACATGGGATGCCACTCCTATAAACTTGGCTGTAGTCCTTTTAGCGAGACGAAAATAACCAACATTTTCAATGGATCGGAAATGTATGTTTTATGACATAAAGAGGATATCTTTCAGAATTATTTTTTCTTCTTATATCCCAAAGAGGTGCGTCCTAATTTGAATGGTGAATTTACGTTGGCTTTTTATAAGTTAGCAAGTATGAGGATGAAGGATGAAATGATTGTTGAAGGACGCCCCCCCCCCCAACCACTAAAAGCTCCAAGGCTATTTAAGATTCAATACAACAAGAAGTTCGCAATGCAATACCAGTAATCACCAACACGAATGGAGAAGAAATCATTGACCATAAAAATATAATGCACACATTTAGAGATTATTATAAATCCTTATATTCTACTGAGTTCAAAGAAGACAACACACAATCTAATGCATTTCTGGATACATTACAGGCACCACAAATAGATGCTTTAAGTGCTAAGGAACTGGATAAACCTCTGACGCCAACAGAATTACTAGATGCTATAAAGTCACTTCAAAGCTGGAAATCAGCAGGCCCTGATGGTTACTCCGTAGAGTTTTATAAGAAATTCACCACTCAGCTAGCTCCCCTCTTATTGGCAACATTTACAGAAGCTAGAGACAACCAAAAACTACCTCAAACATTTCGTCAAGCATTAATCACCGTCTTTCCTAAACAAAATAAGGACTTGTTACAATGTGCATCATTCGGACCAATTTCACTCCTGAATAATGATGTTAAGATACTCTCAAAAATTCTAGCTAGAAGGATATAAAAAGTGCTGCCCTCGGTAATATCACAGGATCAAACTGGATTTATTATAGGCCGACACCTAGCTTCCAATCTCCAACGTTTGTTTAATGTTATATATTCACCAGCAAAATCAAACACCCCAGTGATATTACTATCATTAGACGCAGAAAAAGCATTTGATATGATTGAATGGAACTACCTTTTCACTGCATTGGAGAAATTTGGGTTTGGCCCGAATATTTGTGCATGGATCAAACTACTGTATACCAATCCAGAAGCTTCAGTTTGTATTAACAACATTTGCTCAGACTACTTTACTAGAACGTGGTACCAGACAAGGATGTCCCTTGTCACCACTGCTGTTTGCAATCGCCATTGAACCACTGGCGGTTCACTGTCGAAATTCTTATCAGATAAAAGGGGATTATCATAGAAGGACTGGAACAGAACATTTCTCTATATGCAGATGATATGGTTTTATATATATCAGACCCAGAAAACATTGTGCCTGCAGTTCTAACAGCACTAACAGAATTTCAAAAGATATCTGGTCTCAGAATTAATCTGAATAAAAGTATACTCTTTCCAGTGAATTCACAAGCATATAATATTAGATTGGACACCCTAACTTTTACCATAGCAGATCAGTTTAAATACCTAGGGGTAAATATCACAAGTAAACATAAAGCTCTTTATCAACAAAATTTTTCCGTCTGTATGGAAAAAATTAAGCAAGACTTGCATAGATGGTCAACCCTTCATCTAACTCTAGTCAGAAGAATTAACATTGTTAAGATGAATATCCTTCCTAAACTTTTTTTATTTCAAAACATTCCAATATATATCAATAAATCATTTTTTAAGCAATTAGATTCAACAATAACCTCATTCATTTGGAACTCAAAACACCCACATATCTGAAGAGCGACCCTACAAAGACCTCAGGCAGAAGGTGGCAAGGCTTTACCTAATTTTCAGTTTTATTACTGGGCAGCAAACATACAAGCCATAAAAACCTGGACACAAAAAAAAATGAACATACACAGGCTTGGCTCACAATAGAAGTAAAATCCTGTAGTACTTCTTTATACTCCCTGCTCTGCGCTCCAATAAATGCAAGTTATCGCAAATATACTAATAACTCAATTGTGCTTTACTCATTCAGAATATGGAACCAACTTAGAAAGCATTTTAAGATGGAAAATCTTTTATCCGTGGCACCTCTGCAAGAGAGCCACCTCTTTCAACCCTCGCAAACATATCCAGTTTTTAATACCTGGAAAAGTTTTGGGATTAAAATGCTCAGAGATCTTTATATAGACAACATATTTGCATCTTTTGAACAATTACGTTCCAAATTCAACCTCCCAGCTACACATTTCTTTCACTATCTTCAAATTAGAAATTTTGTTAAACAGAAACTGCCCGATTTTCCTCACCTCATAACCTCCACCATGCTGGAAAAAATACTGCTCAATTTTTCCAGGAATTAAACACCATTTCCGCATTATATAAAATCTTATTAGAGTCCCTACCTTTCAAAGACCCAAGAGGACATTGGGAAGAAGATCTCTTAATCAATAAATCAGAAAAGGAGTGGAAGGTAGCAAAGCAGAGAATTCACTTGAGCTCCATATGCACAAAACATAGAATTATTCAAATGAAAATTATATAATCGAGCTCATCTGTCTCGCTTAAAACTGTCCAAAATGTTTCCAGGGCAAGATCCAACCTGCGAACGCTGCAACCAAGCTCCTGCCTCACTGGGTCACATGTTTTGGGCCTGCACCAAACTAACATCATTTTGGACCAAAATTTTTAAGTGCCTTTCAGACAGCCTTGGGGTCACAACCCCTCCTAACCCATTAACCGCTGTGTTCGGTGTTCTTCCAGACGGACTTGGAAGTGGAGAAGGACAAGCAAACGGTGATTGCATTCACTACACTTTTGGCACGCAGACTTATTCTGTTAAACTGGAAGAATCCTAACTCTCCTCTGATAAGTCAGTGGGAAACCGATGTTTTATATTATTTGAAATTGGAAAAAATCAAATTCTCAGTTAGAGGATCTGTACAGAACTTTTTCAAAACCTGGCAGGATCTAATCAATATTATTTTAGAATAAGAGAAATATCTATTACCGCATTTATTTTCCTTCTCCATTTTTTATATACCTATATATATATTTCTACCTTTCTTTTGTTTATTGTTGCCTTATTAAAAAGCCCTAAGCAATTCTCCTTTGGCTAAGCTCTCCTTCTCAGGGGTGGGGTTTGATTTGTCTTCAATTTTCCTTTTTTTTTGTTATAAATTGATCTATTTGTATGGAATGATTACAATAAAATTAATAATTAAAAAAAAAAAAAAAAAAAGATTCAATACAACTTTTGAGAATATCATGAGCAGTTCTCAGACCCAAAATAAAGCCAAGACAAGAACAACAAAATAAGGACATTTCATTAACAAAATAAAACCCATAAGGAAAGGAACAACATTAGGGTGATTTAAAGTGGCACAACTAATAAATAAAAACAAGAAAACCATTGCCTGGCTGCCCCACTGGGCCTGACTAAATACAGATCTTTGCTCCAACTTAACACAGAGGACAGCTACAGCACTTGCCACCTATATTGCTCATCATGCCTTCAATAAATTCCTTAGTACCACTCCAAACCCTTTAGACAGTTGAGCACTTGCCAAACCCTTCCTCCCAACTCCACACTCCATGGCCACAGGATTGCCCTTTTAAACCCCTGCCTATGACCATTTCTAGACTTACTTTCAGTCCTCTTAAAATTAGCACGGGGTCTAGGCCAGCTCTGCATTTGAACTATGGGGGAATCACCTTTTCACCGTAAACATTCATAGATTTTTCTTAGTAAAAATGATATAAACATCTGGATGCATTAAGGACCTAATTATAAATATAAAGATTACACATGAGCTGTCAAGGTATATAAAAATCAAAATGGTGTTTTACATTAGGCAAAAAAAAGATTTAAGTTGCTTAATGCTCTTATGATACCGTTCTATGGTACACACCACAATTTAAACTGGCACTCGCCAGGACTGAAAAACAGACCGTGAGAAATGCAATGTCTTGCCTTCAATAATAACTGGTCATGCTGATTTAGCAGGTTTAACAAGTAACAGTGACTAAAGCTACAGCATAAATGTAAGTAATTACAAAGATCAAAAGTACTCCCAACTCTAAAGCATCTCCAGCATCAAAGAACACCACTGCGATTGCCACTCAGTTCTGAATGGGGTGTGTCACATGCATGTAAATGGGGGGGAGGGGGGGGGGGGGAATAGTTTTCAGGATCTGTGTACAAATTGTAATTCCACTCCTGGATGTGAGAGGGTGTTGTCATTCACATATTCTCCAAAAGCTCCAAGGCTCAAAAATATGAGAACCACCACCCACTTTTGCAAAAATCTCTTCCCCTTCCACTAATAATCTTTATAATGGCCACAACTACATCTGAACAAGAAGTCTTGTTACGGACTTGGCTCTGAAGAGATGGCGCTCATTTAAATGCTCTTTTTTCATTGCACAATTACTCCACAAAATACACGGGTCACCATCTGGTGCCTCAACCCTTTATATGTGCGATGCCTTATCTTTTACAGGGAATTCTCATATAAACATCCACACTCCACTCCCACTGGGCCAAAAAACCTAACATTCACATCTGTGAACTGTGCTTGGAAACACGATCACAAGATGAGCTTAGGAGAATGTGGAAACTCCAAACAATTTTCTATAGATACATTGGATTTCCTTTCACATCAAAAATGTGTGTGTGTGATTAACTGAAAACTGTAAATTTCCCTAAAATAAGTGAAGGCATGTGACTGAGTGTGCCCTATGATGGACTGATTTCTCAGGGTTAATTCCTACATTTGTGCAGATGCTGCCAGGGAAGTTTCCTGCCCAGTTTACCCCAGTATATATTTTGAAGGTTCAATAATTGATACATGCTACACATAGGTTAAAAAGGTACTGATTTAGGCTCTCTAGTTTAATAGAATTACAAAGATAATTAGAGCTTAATATCAAGTAGGTATCCATCTAGTCTACAGTGGTGTTCTTTTCAAGATTAGCAATGCACCAGCTACACGGATCTGCAACAATCTTTGAACCTCCTGCCTAATACTGTGTAGGTCCTTCTTGTGCAACCAAAACAGCTCTGACCTGTTAAGGCATGGAGATGCCCTGTAGTATCTGACACCAAGAAGTTATTAACAGCAGATCCTTCAAGTCCTTTAAGTTGCAAGGTGGGGCCCCATTGATCAGACTTCAAGCACATCCCAGAGATGCTTGATCCAATTGAGATCTGGGGTATATGGAGGGCAAGTAATTTTTCCATGCTCCTCAAACCATCATGGAATAATATTTGCAGTGCAGCAGAGTACATTAACCTGCTGAAAGAGGCCACCGTCCTCAGCAAATACCATAACCATGATGGAATGTACAGTATGTACTCTACTACTCTACCCAGCAGAACACTGCTCAAAGCATCACATTGACTCTCCTGGGTTGCATTGTTCCATTAGTGCATCCTGCTGCCATCACTTCCCAAGGTAAACAATGCACACACACCCGGCCATCCACAAAATCTAGAAAGAAAATGCGATTCATCAGACAAGGCCACCTTCTTCCATTGCCCACAGATCCAGTTCTAAAGCTCACATGGCTTTTGTGGGTGTTTTTGCACGGCCATTCTGACTGGTCTGCAGCTACACAGCCCCAAATGAAGCTAGCAGAGATACACTGTGTGTTCAGACACCTTTTTAATCACGGCCAGCATTACGTTTTTCAGCAACTTGTGCTACACAAGCTCTTTTGTGGGATCAGACCAAACAGGCCAGCCTTTGCTCCTCACACACGACAAAGAGCCTTGGGCGCCTGTGAACGTATCTCCAGCTCACCAGTGGTGCTTCCTTGGATCACTTTTGGTGGGAACTAACCACTGCACACTGGCAACACCCCAAAAGACCTGCTGTTTTGGGATGCTCTGACCTAGTTGTGTAGCCATCACAGTTTGGCCCTTGTCAGAGTCACTCGGATCCTTACACTTGCCCATTTCTCCGGCTTCCAACACATCACCTTCAAGAACTGACTGCTCACATGCTGCCTAATAATTCTTTGCATTTATATAGCTCTTTTCTCACTACTCAAAGCGCTCAGCAATTGCAGGTTAAGGGCCGTGCTCAAGGGCCCAACAGAGCAGAGTCCCTTTTGGCATTTACAGGATTCAAATCGGCAACCTTCTGATTGCCAGTGCAGATCCCTAGCCTCAGAGCCACCACTCTACCTAATATATCCCATCCCTTGACAGGTGCTTTACCATTCAGTGGTTTTAATATGGGTGATCGGTATATATTAACAGCCAGAAAAGATACAATGTAAATGGCAAATTCACACAACTGCTACTTCTTCCAGACCATCATCACTCCTCTGGCCCCATGTCACTGTGGGCAGCCCTGCCTTACATAGAGTGCCATCGTGCAGTCCTGCTCTGTGACACATCATCACAGTTCTTCCAGATCAGCAACAACCCTGGAATGATGAACTGTAACGACGACATAGCTTCTCTTTTTTGATTTCACTTCTTTTTTTTTTTCTTTTGGAGTAAAACTTTTGTGCACAGTTGTGAAATATATACACAACATACTGTATTAAACCATATTAAAAAGGAAAGAAATACTTAAAACAGTAGTGTCACAGAGCCTCTCTAATTAGGGCGTACATGACATGATGTTGTTAATCAGACTGGTTTGGCTTTAAATATGTTGTTTGCTAAAATGCCACACCCAGTGCATCAACAGATGATTGGGCACGCCAAACACTGCTGCATTTTATCAAAAGGGCTGCTCTTTAGTTCTGGCACACAGCACCATTTTCAATTAGTATCTTGGAATCCATGAATGGCACTTGACACCTATTAGGTCCTCCTTCTTTGCATACTGTGTGTTGGCTGAATTACAGCACAATGAATGCTGTGAGATGATTATTAATTTTGGCACAAATTGCAAAGGCTATTAGGCTAGAAAAGTTTAAAAGTGTAAAAATAAATAAATAAAAGGTTTAAAACGGACTAACACATTTTGTTTATGTTGACCATTAAACGAACTAGCGGCCTGTCCCAAGTTGGTTCCTACCAAGTAGCCAATGTTGAAATGAAGTAACGGTTACTCTGAACTATAAAAGTGGGTTAGAAAATTGATGGATCAAAGGATGTTATGCACACACGAGCACAAACACACGAGGCCATCAAAACAATACAATATATTATATAACAGGCAACTAAATTAAAGTGAAGAGTTTCATTTGATTGAAGTATTAAAAGTAGACAGAAAGAGAATATAAGAAAGCAAGTTTTTTGATAGCTCAATGTGTCCTTTCCAGGCAATCTTAGCATATTCAACATAGCAGCCCCCTTGGTCCGGACTGTAGAACCTCATCTCCTCAGGCAGTCTTTGCCCCCTGTCGATGCAGCCAATTCTTCTGAGCAAAACAGATGGATTATATACTGTATAGTAAGAAGTGATATGTGGCACACTCAAGGTCAAAACAGTGCTGGCTGTAACCTGAATGGCATAGTTAACTCAAATGGAGTAGACATGGATGGTCAATCTCTAGACTACTGATCTCTCCATCTGGTCAGCTATTAATGCAAAAACATGTTCTTTATAAAGGTCCAAGGCTCTGCTAACCATGAGCATCCCTTAAGGTGGTATACACATCTAGTGCATAATCCAAAAAGGCCTACTCTCCATATACTTGTATTTAAGTACAGCTGCACTTTACAGACTGATGACACCATTTTTGGCTGGATATCCTTTAGCTGCGCTACTACACATGCCGACTACGTCATGCTAGGACTAGCTACTGGTATAATTTACGAGTAACAGATGAACAAAAATACTTTCACTAAACTGACTATCCTGTCACAATATTTTTATAAATTCACAATATAGGTGATATCTACTGTGCATATATGCATTCAGCTTCACACCTGCTTAATCCAATAACTGTCTATTCTAACAGTAACCAGCAAGCCCGCGATTCTCAAAAGAATCGCAAATGCAAGAATGGCAATCACGTTCTGTTCCCTCCGATACTTGGAGGGATGAAATATCATGGAGGGTGGGTGCGTCCTGGGAAAGTTCATTTAATGAAATAAACATATTTGTACTAAAGCGGTTTCTTTTTGGAGCTGTGACTCAGTTGTAGGCGCCTTAGTTTATTGTTTTTATCCATGCAGTCTCTTTTTTGTTTTTCTATGGCTGTGTTGTCAGCGAGAAGTCGGTTGCTGACGCCGGCGGATTCGCGTGCTGAAGTGACCATGGCATTGGATCCGGGCATGGAGGGCTACATTACTAAACGAACGTGGTATATGTGGTGGTTTGGGCGGTCGCGTTCGGGCGGCTGTACAACCTGGCATGCACGCTTTACCTCAGGTTTAGTTCACAGGTCGTAGCCATGGTAAAGGGTAAAGTTTTCATTTAATTAAATAAACATATTTGTACTAAAGCGGTTTCTTTGTGTGGGCACCTTCGTTCATTCTTCCTATCCATACAGGCTCATTTACAGGTCGTAGCCATACGGGTTCGTGTTTGTATTACTAATCGTTGAGCTCCTTCCATTTGGAGCCGTGCCTCCTTTGCCTCTGCTGTGTCAGAAGCGCGTTGTGGGCGCGTTCGTTCATTGTGTTTATCCATACGGGCTCGTTTTGTATTTCTGTTAGTTGAGCTCTTTCATTGTGGAGCCGTGACGTCTTTGCTTCTGGTGTGTCTGAAGCGCGTCGTAGGAGCCTCCGTGTATTGTTTTTATCCATGCGGTCTCGTCTTTGTTGTTCTGTGGCTGTGTCGTTAGGTAGAAGTCATTTACTGTTAGGAAGCATACTCCAACTTACACACACTGACTGCTGGCACAGTGGATTAGAGAAGGTGTAGTTTACAGGTTGTGGTGTTTGGGCGCCACGCACTGACTCTGGGAACTACAGGCTCGGTTTTGTATTACAAATCGTTGAGCTCACAGGTTGTGTTGTTCAGGCATCACCTACCGACTCTGGGAAGCTGCTGGGTTTGACTCTGGGGCGCTGCGGCGCAGTGCGCATGCGCGTCGGTGCGTCCGCCATCCGTGCATAAATTAAACTGTGGTTTAGTAATGTAGATATGCAGAAGAAAGGGACTAAACTTGGAAAGGTACCAGTCCAATACAGATCATACTTATTCATACTTAGCCGATTTGAATTTACCAATTACCTTAGCTCGTAGCTCTTCAGGATGAGGGTGGAAGACTAAAATATCAGCAGAAAAATCCAAACATGGGCTCTGAGAGAGCATGTAAACTTCACCCTGTCAGGGCCTGGGCCAGGATTTTAGAGCTGCATTAACCACTGTGCTGTACAGTAGTAGAAATTTGAGCTGCTCACTAGATGTTTTCTCACAACACACACTTTAAATCAAAACTTTTTACTAAATCCATCTAACCCACTACATCCGTTGGGTATCATGTATGATCTTCATGATCCTATAGCATACAAGGACATGTGTTCCTCTCATCCACTATGTGCAGCACATCTGTCTGCATTCCACTAGTCAAGACTAACTGTCCTCTGATAAATGACAAAATGCCTCTTCTTCACAATGAATTTGTTTAAACTGCCAGTTGTTAAATGATTTTTGAAGCCTCAACGAATGTCCCACAGCCATTTGTATTGCTGCTGCTGCTGTCACCTCTGCTGTGAAGTAATTAAAGTCTGGTTTGACCACACTGTGCATATATACAGCTAAGATTAGATACTGTATGAAGGCTTCACCTGTTGTAAATGATAAACTTTTAACTTTATTATTTTTTTTAAATCTGGGCTCAACTCCCACCCCCCATATGCACCGTCTTAAGTACTTTTTTAATTTTACAACAGCACTAAAAGGCTACAGCAGACAGAGTTATGCAGCATACAATCCATAGAAGAGCAGATCTTTGTTGTCTTGCACAAGTACAATGAAATTACATTTGCAACTTCCATAGTCAATGCTATAAAGACAACAAATAAGATAAAAATAGAACAAACAAAAAATAAGACAATACAGTAAAATAAGAATGAAACAAACAAAATGTAATGGACAAAAAAAAAAAAAAAAACGTCCCTGTAGTAATAAACAGTATAACAGCTTAGATGTGCAATGCAGGAAGCAAACAAATAAGTATGGAAAAATATCAGTAAAACAGCAATATAGACACTGTGCACAGTATAAATAATATGACAATATGAACAATACAACATGCAAATATGTATGTATGTGTGTGTGTGTGTGTGTGTGTGGTCAGTTGTGCCAGACAAGTATATATAAACTCCTGCTTAACATTTACCATTTTCCTAATTTAATTTTCAAACATAATTCCACTTTTTAGAAAGATCAGTCTGTCCTGGGAAATTAAAAAAAAAAAAAAAAAAAAAAATGCAAATCTGAAACGACTACTTGGCTGAACACATAGCCCAATATGTCAGGCTTTACTGACTGCTTACTGCAGAAGTCTTTTCAACAACATCTTCACGTGGATAAGGGAGGCTGCAATGTTTCTGCTACACCTCTGGGGAGAACAAATTGAAGGCCATTTTCTAATTCTTTTCATAAATACAGTATGCTATATTTTGAGCGATTTGGAAGTATTTGTTTACCTTGTTAATAATTCCACAAATACTTGGCCCAGCCTTTGTGATTGTTCTTCCACAACGACCTTAAAATTCACTCAAGGAGTTGCCCATACTTGGCATTTGTCATCTTGAGCCAGTCTCAAATAATGCAAATCCTCAGGTTAACTCCATGCCAGCTTGACTGAGCAGTATGCCTAAACCCTCTGAAATGGAACTTGCACGCTTCATGGCAAACTGCAGATAAAATTTAAATTGGAAGTCTCTAAATTTGCTAGGTGTGACTAGGGGTATGCGTGGCAATGGCATGGCACAGTACCTAGAGTTGGTTTCTGTCTTGCGCCCAAATGTTGTCAAGATGGACACTGGCTCCCCATGATGTCAAACAATTTGGATCATCACGAAATTGTTTTATTCTTGTCACCCTTGAAGAAGCTCAACTTTATGATGCTTGATCTCTGAAGATGTAAGGCAGTAGTGCTGACAACTGGAATCTCTGTCACACAATTATTTCAGGATATTGTGCACAAATGGAACATATAGGTTGGTTAAATAGGGTCACACACAGAGTCAGTGATGGAGAATGAACAAGCAACCTAGTGCTTCAAGGTCCAGTGTCTTAGCAAATGGACCATAATAACTGCTATGAAGGAATACCCAGCAGTTTTCCTGAGCCATTCTTTTACATTGTGCCTTTTTATTCTTTCAGTCCTGACAGGTTTACAGCATTTCCTGATTGATGACTGGTGTGTTTGAATTTATTCAGTCACCGAGGACACTAACAGAGATGGGAGTGTTAAATCCAACTCCACCTTTTTCAATCCACACTGGATTACTCACTCTGTAAACTTTAACAGTAATCCTAGACTGCATGATGGATGAATGCTTATTCCACTTCTTAATGTCTGCTATGTTCTGTTATCCTCTTCTCAGACACCAAATGTAATCACTTGAACACATAAACTTGTACTCAAATACTTCTAGAGACACAAGAGCACAGTGGAATATTAAATATAAATAAAACATCTGAAAGGAGCTAGCCATTACCCCACAGTTCACAAAAGTGACCACTTTGTCACTGGGGGACTTTCAGATTTCTGTTTCCGAGTGAAAGCTTGCAAATAATATGTCCATAGGTGGACAGGGTTCAAAGTCTGAAAGGCCTTCAGATACCAGATTAAAACATACATTTATGATCGCGAGTGGTGTGCCAGCGATCGTTGTAATGTAGGAGGCAACTCTATATAAGGTACCAGTCCACTGCAGGGTAAACTCACACACATTCCTACAGTTACTCACATTAGGCAACTTTTGGAATTTGAATTAAACTAACACACATTACTTTGGGTTGCAGGAGGAAATATCCATGCAGACTTCGGAAGAAAATACAAACGGCATAGGGCCATGACCTGGCTTAAATCTGAACCGAGGTTTCTTGAACTGTGAGGCAGCAAAGCCTCTGTGCCACCACATGAAAGACGAAACCTTACAATGCATCTGAAACCCAACCATCTGCTGATTTTTTATATTAAAGAGCATATAAAATGATACACTAGAGAGCTGTGTGGCTTACTAAATACCCAGTATGTCTTCTTTTGCCAGCTTTCCACAACTCCTTTACTTAAAGCACTCCTTATAGTTTAAAAGATTAAGTAGGGGGCTGGGCTGGGAGTGCAACAAAGCAGTTCATCTTCACCTACATTTTAAGTCTGCCCCTCATGCAAAGTGCATACTTCAAAACATCTACCGCATATTAGACATCAAGAATATGTTCTCATATTTCACCACTGGCTTACAGGGTGACCCCGTGCAGCTCATTTACTTGCTATGAAAACATCATGTTCAATTGTTCACAGGAAGGAATTTTGAATGATGTTCCCTCTGAAGGTACTATATTACTAATGAACTGTTCCAGCTAATGAAATATTGTGACCTAGCACCTCTACGACATATATGTTGTGACAGTCTGTTTCACACCACAAAGGCAAACGCCAGTCCTGTTGCATGCCTCAGGCTAACTTAGATCTTCATTAGTCTGAGTGACCGTTTGGGTTATTGGCTAGGAGGAATGATGTCACTGTCCATTAAAGGTTGGTCCAAATGAGTGCTATTACCTGGACATTTGTGTCACCTACAGAGGGAAGGGAGGAGTACAGGAAGAGTGTAGAAACTCCCACGACTTCATACTGAAAGTCAGATCATTCCAAACTGAAAGCATAAAGACTAAGATGTTTACCTGTGATGCTGACTTGAACTTTAGGCAGGTATTGATTATCCAAACCTCTTCAAACCCCACTTATGAAGAAGACAAATGGGTGAATAGAGACATCCTTTTCTCAGAACTCTAACCCTTCAGCACCCAGGGTGAATCACTTAAGAAGTCATACATGACACTAGTTCAAAGAAATAAAGAAACCATTGTCTTACCAAATTTAAAACTACAACCTGCTCATATAAACTTGGCAAGCCTGACTTATGAAGGGTTCCCATGTTAAAATACTTTTTCTGAATGTTTGTTTTAGAATCGTTTGCTTAATATGACACAGAAATGAAAAATGGACATTAAGCACCAGACTACAAGCATTTCCAACTCCAGTATTCACAAGACAATTAGCGTTCTTGAGATTACTAAGCCAGCTCAGTTTTTTTAAAAAAAAGATATCCTCTTCTCTGTCAAGGTCAGACTTCTCCATTTCTTCCGTTCTGACCTGTTTGACATCACTCTGCTCCTTCTGGGTCAGGTAACAAGCAAAACCTCCAGTGCAGCATTCAGGAGGTCCTATCAAGTGAAACCAAAGTCAAGTATTGTGTGCAGAGGTCCGGGCACATTATTTGACCTCATATCAGGTTCACATCTTCGAGAGTTTCTTTAGGATCCCATTTTACGCTAGCTTAAACTGAAGCACAAAAATGTCTTTAGGAACTCAAATGCCACAGAGCTTGAAGGTGCAGTTTTCTTTAATTCTAGAAGCTACAGAGCAGCCAATCACGCTTATAATGTATCTACAGGTAGACGTCATCATGAAAAATAAGATGGCCTTGCTCCTCATTTATCCTTTTTGACATATAAAAACCCCACTGGGCATATTTCAAGTGTGTTCAAAACCCTAATTTTTCAATTCACACAACAGGGCAAAAGTGCCTTTTATTACCTGTAACACTGACTTTTAGAATTATTTTAGTTATCTCTCAAAAGCTTTGAAGGACAAGATTTTACCTGTTGCTGTATGCTGATCAAAGTCATACATTTTTAAACTTAATCATATCAGTTCAGGTTCATGGGAAACCACAAGCTTTAACTCCGTTTAGGCTGGAACCAGCCCTGGTAGGGGTGCCAGTCCATCCCAGGGCACACTCATTTGTACCAAGTCAATTTAAAGTTATAAATTAACTTAATAAGCCCATAAATTGGGCTTATTTGGAGTTGCAGATCTATGAAGCTTATCCCAGCAGACTGGGCACAAAGTAGGTAACAAAACTGGACCTGGCACTAGTATATCATGGAACTCACACTCTCTTTTACACACACACAAATACTGAACCTGTTTAGAATCATCAGTTAACCTAATACACACATCTTTAGAATACGGGAGGAAAACTTGAATACATGGGGAAAAGCCATGCAGTTCCCAAGGAGAATGTGCTCACTCTGTACAAATAGCAAATCCAAGACACACAATTCCAACCACAGTACAACCTTGCTACAACTGGTGTAGAGCAGGTTCCAAAATTTCACTCCCCAGAATACAGTTAGTTCTTCTTAGATCATCTACTACTGTGCAATATGTGGGCAAGCAAAGACACTGGTAACATGTTCTAGGACTATGCTGGCGACTCTAAGATTCACATCTGTCTGGAGACCACCCGTCTAGATGTCTCAGTCTTACACATATCTATAAATATACCTAACATCTTCTAGAATCCTTGAAGAAGTAGAAAAAAAAAATTCTCACCATTATAACCTCTCTTATGCAAGTCCTAATACAAACTAACAATTCATTTTCTGTTTATTTTATAGCATCTTTCTCTAGTGAACACCACTGAAAGATGGACAATAGACAGGTTAACTGAGTCACACAGGGGATCAGAGGAAGGAAATGAACCAGGGAACCTGTAGCATTCTAGTCCCAGTGCCATTAACACAAGGCCACAACTCTGATTAAATTTAATGCAAGGCCATGTAAAGTATTACATGTAGGAAGTAAAAACGTTAGATATGAATACACAATGGGAGGTCTGAAACTTTAACGTTGAGAAAATTATCTAGGAATCATTAAACTTGCCACAATTTACATGCAAACAGAGTACAGAAGCCATTAATCAGGCTAAAAGGAGGTTAGGTTATAGGTTACGATAAGGAGACTGCAAGTCAAGGGGAATTAGGCTTAAGTTATATAAGGCACTAGTCAGGCCTTCCCTGGAGTACTGTTCAGTATTGGTCTCCATGTTACAAAAGCAACATAGCACCACTAGAGAAAGTCCAGAAGAGAATCTATATTACTAACCGAGAAAACACCGGATATGGACGCAGGGACACGGCGATGGGACCATGAGACGTACTGCGCAGGCACGCGTTCCATAAACCGCAAGCGAAGTCATATCCACCGTGAACAAAGGAGTCACGGCCCAAGAACGAAAGAGCTCAACTAACGTGAATGAGAAATGAAGCAACAACGCACCCATACCTACCACTAACGACACAACCACACAGAAAAGAGAATTCTGCGCTGCACCCCAGAGTCAAATGTGAGAGGCTACGGAGGCCCCACAGGTCCACAAAGATAGTACGAAAGGTGCAGGCGTCACCGCCATATTGTGAGTGGCACTACTGCGGAGTGAAGGCGCAGGCGTCACTGCCATATTGTGAGTGGCACTACTGCGGAGTGAAGTTAGGAATAATGTGCTGCTTGGGATTGTACAAACCGCTGAACGCTTTACACCGAATTCAAACACAATACAGCTCAACGATACAAACACAAGCCCACCTGGATAAGATCAATGAACACAGGCGCCTACAACGCGCGTCTGAAACTGCGGAAGCAAAGCACCTCGACTGACGGATATACAAAAACAAGCCCGCCTGGATACAATCAATGAACGCAGGCGCCTACAACGCGCATCTGAAATGCCACGGGCAAAGCGGGCATGGCTCCAAAACGAACGAGCTCGACTAATGTATTTCAGGATACCCAATGCCGGGGGTAGGCGAGCGAAGCGAGCAGGGGGCAGAGCCCCCTTGTGACTAGACTGATTCAGAAACTTCAAATGAATTAAACATCAAGATTAAGAGGTATCATGATTGACGCTTTTAAAATGATTATAACAATTAGTACAGTAGATCCGTTTTAATTTAAATTCTTCAACAGGGACACAGATGGGAAACTTGTTATAGGTAGATCATGTTACTGACATTAGAAAGTTTTTCTTTACTACACGTGTCTATGGTTCTCTGTATAAAGTATAATGTAGTGTGGTACTTTTGAAAAACTTTTCAAAACTGGATTTTGGTAAAAAAAAAAAATCTGCATAAGGCCAGGAAAGCTTTGTTGGCCTTAAAGACTATTTCTCCTGATAAGTTCTCAAATGTTCAAACAAATCAGTCTTTATCACATCTTTCACATTGAACAATACAACAGTGTGCTTTACAAACAAAAAAATAAGTTCCTTTCAAAGCAAAGCATAATGGTTAATTCATTACATGTTATACTCTGTACTGGAAACCAATACTTTTATATATTGCATATCACACAATAAACAAATTATCAAGACAACTATTTAAAATGTACACGAATTCAGTAGATTGCCCAGCCATTGCCTATTGCAAAGTCTAGAGTGACATCCTTTTAAGTGAGCCCAGTTTACTAACAGGTTCCAATGGACAACTAAGCGAGTACAAAAATGGATGGATACATTCATTCCTCCCATTAATAGTCTAAGCCTGCATAATCCGCGTGTATGGCCTGCTATTCTAATCCCATTAAAATGGGCTCTCGAATTACCAGTGTCCTCACATAATAATTTAAAATTACCAGCCATCCTCTGGTGACTAGTCCCGTGCGAACAGGACCACAGTTCTCATCTTTCACGTCACCTGGATATTAATTTTGCGCTCCACTGCCTCTTTCGAGCATCTGACGAGCGCGGTTTGGGGTCTCTTTGGTGTAGAGGTGTCCTGCTGATGCTGAACTAATTTATTCAGTTGCACTGGATCTACTTAGTGACAGGCTGGCGATCTCTTCCACACCGGCGAGGGGCAGGTGAAGGTCAGCACTGTACCTGATACCAAAGGCGGTACAAATAGAAGCACTTTCTTGCAAGTGCCAGCGCCGGGGTTTCAAAGACGCAGAATGTTAATGACGAATGTGACAAGGCGCCTGCGTTTCACACACGCCAGCGAGGCCGATCTCGTTTCGGTCAGAGAAGACGATAATGATTACTGTCCCTGGCGTTATTAATAAACCACATTACGTCAGACATGGTGCGGCAGCCCGGATCCGCATCAAGCGCAGCTGCGGAGCGACGTGAAGCTACGCTGAATCGGGGACCGAGTGAGCACAGGTTGCAGTGTGGAAAGCGCGGCTTATCCAGAATCGGGACAGCTTAAAATGTCAGTATGACAATCACAGTGGGAACGGTGGGTGAATTAATATGGGAACTGAAATGTAGTAAATTATTATACTAAGCAAAACTTTAAGATTACGCATTATTATGACAAGTATATGAATTATTGGCATTCAAATACTGTATGTAAACATGACAAGATAATACCGACAACATGGAAGAGTGAATAGCATATGTGAGCTAAAACACCTTGACGTATGCAAATTAAAACCCCGACGGAGGTAATAAAACAACTACAGTTTGTAGGAAGCTCCAACCCGTTTAAAACATTAAGCGGGGCTTCGGTGAAATTTCCAATCGTCTTTCAGTAATTGCCCTCCAGTATTTTCCTTGACTTTCACACCTCACCTGTTCAAATTTTGCCTTGCATCCTAACAAGTTCTCTGCCTCTCACCCACTTTACACTTTTCGTCTTCACTCACTCCATCTCTCGCCCTTGTCATCACCGCTCCGTCGTTTTCTTTTCCCCAATGACCCCCCCCCCCCATCTATACCTCTTTGCAACATGCCTCCGTTTTTCCTTTTGCCTCACATTTCCTCCTTTCACTTATATTACGCTTACCCCTCTACCTCCTTATCCCAATTGCCCAGTCCCGTTCCTTTACTTTTCCCCACCTTTTCCACTCCACTTCCTTCTGCGGTTTACTTTTCTGTCAGCCTGCATCTCTTCTGACCCCAAATCTTTTCGCTACATTCTGTATCTCCTTTCCGTTTTCTCTCCGTGCCCGTGCCTACTCCAGCTCTTGCTTTCCTTTCCCTCCTCTTGCCTTCAGTTTCCTCACCCCGTGTACTCCCTTCATTTTGCCCTTGTCTACTTCATGCTCATCAAGCTGGCATTGCCTTTCTTCACTTTCGTCTCCCGTTTGTCGCCTTTACCCTATTTGTCCTTCCCCTTGCGCTCTCTATCATACGTTTCATTTGCTCCACTTTGCTCTCTACTGCCCCACATTCCTTATCCTGGTTCTCGTCGCCCAGTCTGCCCCCTCCTTGCGCCCTACAGCCCCTCTTCGACGTACATCTGATTTCACCGCGCCGCGTACAGCCGTAGGTTGAGGAGTCGAGCCTCCGCGAGGTGCAACGACGCCTCCAACCACATCTGTCGACGAGCGGTCTGGCAGTCACGGTCAAGGCTTCCGCGAAATTGCACCGAGGCTCGGATACTCACAACTCCTTGATGAGCACCATCTTCTTAGCGGGTGTCGGTGTCCGTGCGCGTCCTTTTGAGCAGAATAATAACACAGCCACCCAAAATCCCAGCAGATGTTGCGCTTTGCGCTCCTCTCCTCCCTTCGACTCTACTATTTCCCCTCCCTCTCTATCTCTCTCTCTCTCTCTCCCTCTCTTCTTCTGGGTTTTATGGCGGTTAGCAGACCAACGTAAATGGTGCATTACCGCCACCTACTGAGCTGGAGTGTGGAGCAGCGACTCAGGAAGTATACCTTACGGGGGGTGGAGGTGATGAAGAGAAAAAAACCCTCAAATAATAACAAAAAGTCCAACACTTAAAAAAAAGATCAAATAAGCATTCGAGACACTATATTGCCAACACTATCCTAATATACCTACCTTTGTAATAACCTCCTGTCCGACAGATTGCAGGTTTTTTTTTTAAAAAACATGCATTCTTTGCTCCTTATACGCAGTACACTCCAGTAATATACGCTTTACTGTTTCAGGATAAATACATTTTCTGCATATCCTTGTGTGATGTTTGTTTATTCTAAACAGTGAATAATTTAAGCCTGTGTGCCTAAGACGTCACAGTGTGATGATGACTTCTCCCCTTCTATTTCTGCTTTCTAATTTGCTCTTTCCCACCACCTTTGGAATTTCATATAGATGCCTTCCTTTCTTATCTTTACCCCAACTCTGTTGCCAGATTGATTTAATGGATGTTTTATTAAGGTTTTGGCTCCCCTTTATGCAGTGGCACTGTTACATTTATATTGTTAATACTGAATGACTGCTTAGCCAAGTTATCAGCTACCTCATTTCCCTGAGCAAGAACCCATAGGAAATAAACAGCTATGACCAGGATATTTAATTTCCACAACTGTTGCTGTTTCTCTATTAATATATCTGGCCTACGTTTGGAATTTACTGACTTAATACAGACCTCTTACCCACAGAAACAAAGCTGTCACAATAGTAAAAATATGGCCGGAGCAAGTCATATCAAAGCTTACAGACTGCTTTGAATGCACACAGTGGGAACTATTTGCACAGCAGGCTATACGGGGACACAGAGATAGACCTGGAGGAATACACATCCACTGTTCTGTTCTGCGTCCGTAACTACAGTATGTGCACAATGTCACTAGGGAGAAGAAGATAAAACATTTTCCAAATACAAAACCATGCATTTAGACCTGGGGATCCCATAGCCTAAAGGGTTGCCAGGTCAAACCTGAAAAAAAAGGTATTAAAAAGGCCAAAGACATCTACAGGAAACACGTGGAAGATCATTTTTACAGCATGGGTACCAGGGGCAAGTGGAAAAGCATTAGAGCTATTACTGACCACAAAAGCAGCCCGGGCTCTCCCCACAGTGATGTCACATTGGCCAATGATCTCAACACCTTTTTTTGCCTGTTTTGAATCTAGCAACCTTACTCCACCTGGAAAGAATACAGCCACAGAGGATGCCAAGTCTCCCACCTTCAGACTGAGCATGTATGATGTACGGCACACGCCTTGGAAAGCTGCTGGACCAGATGGATTTTCAGGACGGGTGCTTAGAAACTGTGCTGAGCAGCTTGCTGAGGTATTTACAAATATCTTGAATCTCTCCTTGGTGTTGGAAATGGTCCCTGCATGCCTTAAATCAGCCATTATTGGGCCAGTGCTGAAGAAAACCAACATCAGTAATATGAATGATTATCGTCCAATCACTCAGCCACCAATAATAATGAAGTGCTTTGAAAGACTGTCTCTCTCTTATGACATTAAAGCCAACCTCTCCCCCTGCTCCCTGGAATAAATAGATCTACAGAGGGTGTCATGTCTCTAGCCCAGCACACAGCCCTGACTCATCTAGAGGAACAGAGTACTTATGTGAGGATGCTATTTGTAGACTATATCTCTGCTTTCAATACTGTTGTCCCCTCTCAGCTCATCCATAAACTGCACCAGTTGGGCCTCAGCATACCACTATGTAATTGGATCCTCAGCTTCCTGTCCGAGTGCCATCAGGTGGTACAGTTGAGCACCCATTTCTCCTCCACCATAACCCTGACCACGGGCGCAGTGTAAGGCTGTGTACTTAGCCCCATCTTCTACTCCCTCTTTACTCACAATTGTGCACCTGCATATACCATAAACACCATCATTAAATTCAACAGTCATTGAAATAATTTCCAATAATGACGACTTGGCCTACAGAACACAGGTGAAAAATCTGGTGAGATGGTGCTCTGTGAACAACCTATCCCTCAACACAGGGAAGACCAAGGAGATCAACATCGAATTCAAAAGATCACATGATGAGTATCACGCTCCCATTTTCATCAATGGGGAAAGGGTGTATTGTGCATCAAGCTTTAGGTTCCTGGGGATGTAAATCGCCAGGGACGTTTCATGGACAGCTAACGCCACGGCACTGCTGAACAAGCACAGCAATGGGTGTTTTTCTTAAAAATGTTGTAAATAGCTGGAATCCCTTGGCAGGTGCTGCTGACCTACTACTGCTGCACCACAGAGAGTATTTTAACCCATTGTATTTGTGTGTGGTATCTCAGCTGCAGAGCTGCTGATCGGAAAACTCTACAGAGGATCATGTCAAGAGCGCAGTGGATTATCAGGATACAGTTTACAGCCCTGGAGGACATCTATAGTACACGCTACCTCATGAAAACCACCAGCATCTGCATGGATTCCACTCACCCATGCCACAGTTTATTTCAACTTCTCCCATCTGGCGAACGCTACACTTCATGCATGGACTTCAAAGCTCAGAGAAAATTTCATCCCAAGAGCTATAAAGGCACTCAATCAGTCCATTAAGTGCACCAGGTAGAGCACTTTGTAGAGCACACATGTATATGTACTTATGTTTTCATATTGTAGCATATTTCTATTGTTCAATTATGCTATGTTTGCCATTTTATGAAAATACTTTTTTGTGGAGGAGCTGCATATTGAATCTTATTGTACCGTGTACAATGACAATAAAGTAATTCAGTTCAATTGAGCTCAACACAATTCAATTAATACTTGATAAAACAGATATTGAATCAGAAAAAAATCAGTACATGCAATGGGAAAAATCATGGTGGAAAAGCCAAAATAGGTACACGGGGAACAAATTCATATTTAAATACCCCAAGATTTTTTTGCCCATTCATTTCCCAACCATCCAAAACTGACTACTTTATTACTAAGGTGTTCCCAACAGTCTTCTAGTGATGCTGATACTGGATGTCTGCCGTTGTGTTCCCTCAAATGAATCCAGTAGACTACTGCCAATTGCATTCTGCATAAATACAAAGGTATCTCCTCCATTTCTACTAATATTGCTGATACTGGAGAGGATTTCATAGCACCACTACATATTCTCAAAGCCTGGGTGGGCTTGATTTGAACATGGGGTTTTAATACCGCCCGTGACGGTGACCCACATGCAATGCATTCATAATCAATTATAGTTCTAATAGCTGAAATATACAGCTGTTTAAGAGACTTCCTATTTGGACCTCAATCACACCCAACTAAACACCTGAGAACATTAATGGTTTTCTTACATTTGGATGGGACTACATGCACTCCTTTGTGGAGTCCCATTCTCTATATCATATTCTTTTGAAAATGATGATCCCACCCTGACCTTTATCTTCCTTTCATCTAGAAAACCTCTGATCCAGTTGAACATTCTTCCACCTATTGCCATCTTTTCAAGTTTGATCAATAACTCTTTTGTCCATAATATATCATATGCTTTCTCTACATCAAAGAAAACTGCTATCACAAACTCTTTATTAACTTGAGCCTTATGAATATCTGATTTCAAACTCAGTACCAAGTACAGTACATTGTCATTCTCCCTTTTCAAAATCCAGCTTGAAGCACAGCTAATTTTCCATGACTTTCCAAAAAATAATTTAATCTTGCAAATACCATGTGTTCCTTTATCTTACATATATGAGGCATCAGTGAGATGGGTCTGTAACTGGATCGGTTTGACTGATTATTATTAGGTTTTAATAAAGGAATGACAACTGCTACCTTCCATGATGAGGGGAGTTTCCCTTCTTCCCATATTCCATTAAATAATTCCAAAATCAACAGAAGATTAAATTCTGATAAATTAGAAAACATACAACATATGTCGTCTTCCCCAGGCGATGACTGTCTTGCACTATTAGTTGCTGATTTAAGCTCTAATAATGCAAATTCAGCACCCAAACTAGAGTCAGACAAATCTCTTTCCACATCATTCTGTGGATTGCGTACTAAAACTGCTTCTCCACAAAACATTTGTTCTTTACTTAAATTTACTGAGCTATGTATCTTAACAAATGTTTTTGCTAATAATGCTGTTTTTAATGTCAGTTGCTGCTACATTTTCTCCCTCAACCAGAACCAGCAGTAAATTTGGTTTATTATATCCTCCCGACTTCTGTATCATGCTCCATATTTCTCCTACCTGAATCTTTTCCCAATACTATCACAGTATGTTCTCCAGTGTAGTCTTTCTGCCCATCTCACTTCTCTCCTAATAACTGCTTGTGCTCTTTTTTATAATATAAAAGCACAGTATGAATAACGTTGCCTTACTTTCCTGAATGCCTCATTTCTCTCTTTTATTATAGCCTTTTTACACTCTTCAGCCCACCAAAGGACTATTTTCCTCCTGCTACCACATTTTGATCTGGGAATTGCTTCTTTAGCTATTGATTTAATTGCATCAGACACAACATCATAGCTCAACTCGGTATCCTCCATATCTAGCTGATCTGGAAATCTGCTTTTACATAAATCTTTATATAACTCCTATTTTGCCATTTTAAAATTCCATCTATAGATACATCTTCATCTTTCCTTTGCTGTGCTTTTATACCCAGTTTACATGTAATATAGAAATGATCACTCCCCATTATGATGCTGTTATCCACTTCCCATTCACATGTTCTCGCTTGATCTCATGACACCAGAGTAAGGTCTATAGCTGAAACAGTATTATTATATAGATTCACTTTTGTTCCTCTACCATCATTCAAATACACATAACATTTCTCTTTCAGGAATTTTTCTAATATTGCCCCATTTTTATTTGTGCTACTACATCCTCACATTGTACTATGAGCATTGAAGTCCCCACACCATATACTCTTAGTTTTCCTATTTCCACCCACTTCTTCTAATATTTCATGTATTAATTTTTGTTATAATAATTTACTATCTGAATTGTACTGTTCCTTTCCCAAATTTCAATTGTAACTGACTCATTATCCACCCCAACTTCCAAAACTCTATGTGCTATCACATTTCTGATAAAGTTAGCTACTCTTCCTCTATTTCCTTTTTTTCTATCATATCTTTTATCAACATATCCTTGTACAGTAAAACGTAAATGAGATTTCAGCCACGTTTCCTGTACACATATTATATGTGTTTTTTTTGATAACCCACCAATATATTTCATAAACTCAAATTAATTTGTTAACAAACTTCTCACATTCTATTGCAATACTAAAATTACCGTTACTAGTCCTACTTTGATGTTTAAGTGCTGTTGCCTCCTCCCTGTAAAGCATCACTAATAATGTCTACAATTAAGTCCTTTACTTCTAGATATTTTTCCGTAGCTTTCAAAATGATCTTTTCTCTGTTTTACTTTTGGCTTATGCTGAACAATTTACCACATCTACCACAAAAGTAACAAACTTCACATTTTCTACAATTAATGTTTCCTTTATTATAAAGCTATGCACTTTACTAATCATCTCAGATTTGTGAGTACTTTTAACATTACTCTGCCCCTTTGAAACACTATTCTGTACTCTCTGAAGAGCTTCCACATATGATATGCCCATTTCAATTCATACCTGCAGCACTTTTACTGCTCTTTTATGAATAGGACATGTTCTCCTCCACAATTAATACATTTTGGCCTGACTACTTCTCCACACTTTCCATATTCACATTCTTCACCACACCTACAACATTGTTTTTTGCATTCACAAACTATTGCTATATTTTTTTTATTTTGTAAACTTTATTAATCTCCATGTCTTTTCACATTATTTTTGGGGGTCAAAGTGCAGAGTCATCTATTGTACAGCACCTTTCGAGCAATTTTAAGGATAAGGGTTTTGCCCAAAGGCCCAACGAAGTAGGATCCCTTCTGGCAGTAACAGGATTTGAACTTGCAACCTTCCAGATACCAGCACAGATCCTTAGTTTCAGAGCCAATACTTCACCTTAATGCCCAAACGTCTGCACTTGAAACATCTCAAAGGAGGTGGTTCATATACTCGGACCAAGTAAGTCATGTAATTTAAATGAACTTTATCCAGCAGATCCCTCCCATCAAACCTGATCATCATTGACAGTGCTTGGAGCTCAAGTTTCATATTCTGTAGTCATTTAAAGTCACTGCTGGTCGACTGCTGGTCTGCTCCTCAAGTTTGATTTTGTGATGTGCTTGACATCCTCCGAGCTGCATACTGTTTATAACAAAGTCACAGTTGAACCAATAGCTAGATGCTATATGCACAAATAAAACATGATTCCTTTATAAAAGATTGCATTTTTTTAGCATAACATCACTAATCTCTTCCCGGCAGTCTCTATCTGCTTCACTCAAGTTTACTAGTTAAGTATCTCTCAGCCATGAACAATCTGCCAACGTTCGCCTCACCGCTGATTATCCTCAACAAGAAGCCACTCTAGCGGTGACTGTTTTACGATGTAGTGCTCAGAATGAAAAGCTTATTCTTGAGCATTGAAAATTCAATATTCATTTCCATTGAGATCAGTTTATTCTTATGAGCTGCGTTTCTCCATCATTCCATCCATCCATCCATCTGTCTGTCCACTGAATGTCCTTAATACAGTTCAGGACAGTATATTAAAATTAAAGCATAATCTGACATCCAGCAAAAACACCTGGAACTCATCTTTTGAGTTTGGGGTTGGGGGGGGGGTGCTGAGTCAATTCTGACAAAATTTGGCACAATGTAGAAGCCAATCAAGGGCAGGATGCTATTTCTCCACATTTACTCATTGCAGGTCAATTCTAAGGTGTACATTTTCAGTTTTTACTGGAGGTTTTACTGGAGGCCAGACTAAGCTCCAAAAGTGCCACACCTAGACAAGGCACGGTCATTAGAACATTACAACCACTCTGATGAGAACATGACATTAGGCCCACAAGCCTATATTCCATTAGATAAGTTCTGACACTGAGTCAAGTTTTAAAGGTCCTTACTTTCTCCACCACACTACTTGATATTTCATTCCATGTGTCTGTGGGCCTCTGTGTGAAGAAAACGTTAAAATGTTTGAGTAAAATAAACTCTTAACAAATTCCCATCTTTTGTTGAAAAATGTACTAGTTCTCTTTATAATTTAAACACTTCAATCATGACACCTCCTAATCTCTGGTAAACTGAAATGGTTCACCTTCTTTAGTCCTTCCTAATAGCTCAAACCTCACAGCCTAGTTGCTCTTCTTTTGAAATTATATGTACATATACATATACACACATGCATACATACAGTACATCTATACCCACATACATACACTTATACACATACAGTTAGGTCCATAAATATTTGGACAGAGACAACTTTTTTCTAATTTTGGTTCTGTACATTACCACAATGAATTTTAAATGAAACAACTCAGATGCAGTTGAAGTGCAGACTTTCAGCTTTAATTCAGTGGGGTGAACAAAACGATTGCATAAAAATGTGAGGCAACTAAAGCATTTTTTGAACACAATCCCTTCATTTCAGGGGCTCAAAAGTAATTGGACAAATTAAATAACTGGAAATAAAATGTTCATTTCTAATACTTGGTTGAAAACCCTTTGCTGGCAATGACAGGCTGAAGTCTTGAACTCATGGACATCACCAGATGCTGGGTTTCCTCCTTTTTAATGCTCTGCCAGGCCTTTACTGCAGCGGCTTTCAGTTGCTGTTTGTTTGTGGGCCTTTCTGTCCAAAGTTTAGTCTTCAACAAGTGAAATGCATGCTCAATTGGGTTAAGATCAGGTGACTGACTTGGCCATTCAAGAATTTTCCACTTCTTTGCTTTAATAAACTCCTGGGTTGCTTTGGCTGTATGTTTTGGGTCATTGTCCATCTGTATCATGAAACGCCACCCAATCAATTTGACTGCATTTTGCTGGATTTGAGCAGACAGTATGTCTCTGAACACCTCAGAATTCATTCGGCTGCTTCTGTCCTGTGTCACATCATCAATAAACACTGGTGTCCCAGTGCCACTGGCAGCCATGCATGCCCAAGCCATCACACTGCCTCCACCGTGTTTAACAGATGATGTGGTATGCTTTGGATAATGAGCTGTTCCATGCCTTCTCCATACTTTTTTCTTGCCATCATTCTGGTAGAGGTTGATCTTGGTTTCATCTGTCCAAAGAATGTTTTTCCAGAACGGTGCTGGCTTTTTTAGATGTTCTTTAGCAAAGTCCAATCTAGCCTTTCTATTCTTGAGGCTTATGAGTGGCTTGCACCTTGCAGTGCACCCTCTGTATTTACTTTCATGCAGTCTTCTCTTTCTGGTAGACTTGGATATCGATATGCCTACCCCCTGGAGAGTGTTGTTCACTTGGTTGGCTGTTGTGAAGGGGTTTCTCTTCACCATGGAAATGATTCTGTGATCATCCACCACTGTTGTCTCCCGTGGATGTCCAGGTCTTTTTGCGTTGCTGAGTTCACCAGTGCTTGCTTTCTTTCTCAGGATGTACCAAACTGTAGATTTTGCCAGTTGTAATATTGTAGCAATTTCTCCTATGGGTTTTTTCTGTTTTTGCAGCTTAAGGATGGCTTCTTTCACCTGCATGGAGAGCTCCTTTGACCGCATGTTGTCTGTTCACCCCAAAATCTTCCACATGCAAGCACCACACCTCAAATCAACTCCAGGGCTTTTATCTGTTTAATTGATAATGACATAACGACGGGCTTGCCCACACCTGCCCATGAAATGGCCTTTGAGTCAATTGTCCAATTACTTTTGAGCTCCTGAAATGAAAGGATTGTGTTCAAAAAATGCTTTAGTTGCCTCACATTTTTATGCAATCGTTTTGTTCACCCCACTGAATTAAAGCTGAAAGTCTGCACTTCAACTGTATCTGAGTTGTTTCATTTAAAATTCATTGTGGTACTGTACAGAACCAAAATTAGAAAAAAGTTGTCTCTGTCCAAATATTTATGGACCTAACTGTACATGCATGTACACCCATTTAAAAATAACTAATGAAGTATTGCACCACCAGTTATTGCACAATTAAATGAATAAATTAAATTACCAATGAAATTAAAACATGTGATCGATGTTCTGTTAGTATTATTGTACTTTATTGATAAAAAAATCACCTTTCACCATAACAGATTATTGATGGTTCTGTTTCTGCTGTTCAGTTTCCCTGTAGCTCCGGGATAAAAACTGTTCTTAAATCTGTTAGTCCTTGCTATAATACACCAATAGCGTCTGCCCAAGGTCAGCAGGTCAAACAGATGATGCCCCGGGTGGGATATGTGTTTTAGTACATGGGCTGCTCGGCTAAGACACTAACTGCTGAACAGATCCTCCAGTGATGGCAGAGAGCAGCCACTAATCCTTTGGGCTGTGTTAATGACCCTTTGAAGGGCTCTCCTATCTGCTGCTGTGCAACTGGCAAACCATACAGAAATACCATATGTCATCACACTTTCAGTAGAGCAGCAGTAGAAGGATGCCGGTATTTTGTCCTGCAGATTGTTGTTTACTGAGATCCCTCAGAAAATAAAGTCTCTGCTGTGCCTTTTTCATTACTGTGATGGTATTAGTAGTCCAGGAAAAGTCCTTATCTATCAGCATGCCCAAGAACTTAAAAGCCAAAACTCTAACTACACAGTTGCCATTGAAGTATAGTAGGGCATTGCTCTTCCTGAAATCTATTATGAGTTCCTTTTTTTATTTACAGAATTCAGAACTAGACTGTTCACCGAACACGACCTTGTCAGTCTCTGGACCTCCTGAGATGAGTCCAACCACAGTTATGTCGTCCACAAACTTGATGATAGCATTGATAGAGCAGGCCGAAACACAATTGTGGGTATAAAGGGCATAAAGGAGTGAACTACACAGCCCAGTGTGATAGTATTGGAGAGGTGTGGGCCTAATCTAACAGTCTGGGGGCAGTTTGTCAAAAAGTCCTTGATCCAGTGGCAGATGGTTTGGGAAAGTCCAAGGCCAGTGAGTCTGGCAATCAGTATACAGTACCTGGAACGACAGTATTAAAGGCAGAGCTGAAGTCTAAGAAAAGCATCCTCATAAAGCCCCCCTGTGTTCAAGGTAGGATAGTGCTGTGTGAGGGGCAGTGGCGATGGCATCTTCTGCAGACCTGTTTGCTCAATTGGCAAACTGGTACGGATCAAAAGTAAGTGGGATGTTGGATTGGAGTACTCAGCTCTCAAAGTACTTCATTATAATTGGTTTGAGTGCTACTGCCGATAATTGTAGTCACTGATGATGGCCTTTTTTGGCACTTGGATGACTGAAGTAGACATCAGGCAGCGTGGGATGGTGGATCTAGACAGGAATAGATTGAAGATCTTTGTGAAGATCACAGAGAGCTGGTCTGCACAGTCCTTTAGGATCTTTCCTGTCATACCATGAGGATCGGTGGCCTTCTGACTGTGAGGCTGTCTGTTGTCCTCAACGGGCTTGTTCCATCTGAGACCCGATTTTAACAGCTTGGATTGCTTTTTTGTTAATGTCAAATGTGAGTTGTAATTTCTTTTTGTGGCAGTAAAATTAAAGCTTTGCTTTTTTTTTCATCCATTTTCCTATTTTCAAATTTATTTCACCCAGAACTGGGGTCATATAGGACTGGAACCTTTCCCACTAGTTAAACCAACCCTGGAAGGTTAGGACATTCACATACACAACCACATTCACTTATGTTCTTTTTTAACTAGAACTTACAGAATTATCAGAATAGCACCAAAGGTGTAGTGCTTTAACATAAAGTACAAAATGATTTCATTCTTGTAGTCATAAAAAAATAGGATAAAAGCCTATCAGTTTGAACTACATGTCTTTGGGATATGGGAGAAAAGCTCAAATACATAAAAAACCCATGAGGACATATGTAGAATATATAAATTCCATTCAGGATTGGACCAGTCCAGGATCTGAACCTGAGTCTTTAGTAGTGTAAGGCAGAAGCACTAACTACTGCTCCACCCCGTAAAAGAAAATGTTATTGTAACACTTTGTGAACATTCAAAAGCAGCGTAAACAGACATCAACCCAATGGATAGTGACAGTTGTAGTGACCCACCTAGAAACACGAGGCGTGTCACCATTAGTCACATGCTAGGACATTTACCTTTAACCATGAATGTACAGACACACCTCACACAGAATTACCCTGACAGACTTGTGCCTTCACAGTGAAGCTCTTCCACTATAGCAGAGCTGATGTCAGAGGTGGCAACGTTCATCTTGGAAACGTAGTGGTTCACTGGCATCTCCTGCTTATCATCGAAGTGCAGCCCAATTTCAGTTCTAACTAATTTCTTGATAGAAAGCAAACTGTTGCTGTTAATGAAACCAGAGACAGTATAGTCCAGATCTTCTCAAGGAACATCAGAACATCCTGTCATTGAAGATCACCGAAGTATTTTATCCAACAACTTATTTCAGGATTGACCAATCTTCAATTTTTTTTCCTTATTTCTCTGTAAACATGTTATTCACAATGAAAGTTTCTAATGAATACATTCAAGCAGATTGAATGCTCCACTGTCAGCTATCTTCATATTCTCGCCTCCTTGGTAACTGCCTGCTGATTAAGGCAAAAAGTTAAGAACAAAAATGGAGAAAAGAAAGAAAGATTGCAGAGCAGTACTCAGTATCATAGAAGCTGACTTTGCATTTCTTGCTTTGTCTGTGTAAGGTTTTCTCCAGGCATTCAGACTTTCTTCCTGTGTGTACTTTAGATTAATGGCCATCTTTAAATTGACCGCGTATGGCATGTGCTCCATGGCTGACTGGAGCGCAGGCCTGGTATGGTTTGTGGTCTGCACCCAGTTTTGCTGGCATAGGCGCATCCTCCTTGACTCTGAACTATCTTAAGCAGACTCAATAATGGACGGAGTATGCTAATGACATTAGAGTTGAATGTTGTAGAAACTGAAGACAGAAAGTGGGAATGAACTGTCTATTAATACTACTACTACTTCTAGTACTACTACTACTACAAATACTAATACATTTTATTTCAGTATACAATGATTTTTTATACAACAACAACATTTATTTATATAGCACATTTTCATATAAAAAGTAGCTCAAAGTGCTTTACATACTGTAACGAAGAAAAGAAAAATAAAAGACAAAATAACAAATTAAAATAAGACAACATTAGTTAACATAGAAAAGGAGTAAGAAATGAAATGAAGACAGAGCAAATTCCTGCTTCTAACTGAACACTTCATTTTATTAGACAGCTTATCTCTGCTTTCTGCCTGCCGTCTTAATGCTGTTTGCTTAACTTTGCTATGAAATTCAGTCCTAATAGCATAAGCGTACTCTATGCCTTATGTCTATATACATAACGTAGGAGAGGGGACTCCAGTCCTGACCCATGGCACCATCGCTGTGGCTTTTGCTCATTCTTCATTCATGTTTGTATGGACAATTCGGCAGGACCTCAACTTCACCTTTAAACATTCTAAACACATGAGTGTTACTGTCCAGGTTTGGTTCCTGCCTCATGCTCGATGATGCTGGTGTAGGCTCTACACACCCTCAAACCTGAACTGCATAAGCAGGTTTACAACATGAATGAATAAGTGAATGAAGTTATCTCAGAATTCAAAACTGAAGAGTAAATTCTCAGACTCAGTCTATTTCAGTCATTTTTGAGTTGATGCTTGAAACCTATTTTTGAAAAATCTTTACATAGAATAAGACAACAATACTAGGATGGCTACTGCCACTGCTACTGCCTCACAGTAAGAGGACCAGGGTTCACATCCCAGATGTTCCTTATGTGGAGTTTGCATGTTCTCTGTGTCTCTGCGCAGGTTTCATCAAGTTATCTCCTACAGTCTTAAGACTTGCAGGTTAGATGGACTGGCATTGCTAAATTGGCCAATGTGTGTGTTGTTGTGTGTGTGTTCATGCTGTGATGGGCTGGCATCCTGTCCAGGTGCCTGATGCTTGCTCAAATAGACTCCAGCTGCCCAGTGACTTGCCCTGGATAAGTGGGTTAGGAAGATGGACGAATGATGACAATATTAAACCACCCTCTCCTCGTGTGCAAATAGGTATCTTCCATATACTCCAAATTCCTTCTATATCACAAGAATACACGATAGGTGGACTGGAGATTGAATTGATCCTGCATGAGCAGCAAATATGGATTTTTTTAAAACTGCCATCCCTTCCAGGGTTGGCTCTGGTCTCATGCCTGACGCCTCTGGAATAATCTTATGCTTGTTATGACCCTGTCATGGCAATGTGTGAAAAATGGCTGGCGATATTGATTTGCCTCTCTGTCTCTTAGCCAAAGTCCAGAAAGCATCCCTAAAATACTCTAAATTTATTTATTGGGCCCTTAGTTGTCTCTCTTTTTGGATGCTTTAATTTCCACCCTGTCCAATACAGTATGCTTCTCAGCACGAGTCTCAGGTTTCTTGAGCACCATGTTGAAATTTCACTTTAACGCTCCCTCTCTGCAGTTTGTAAAATTACCAATAGCATTGGATGGATTTGTCCATTCATTTTCTGAATTTGCCTCCTTCCTTAAAACATAAGAAGGAGTTGGAGCAAGGCAGGAATAAGGCCTGGGTAAAGAGACGATCACATGTCTTATAGTGGATTTCTCCATGAAAGTCAGAAATGCACTTACTGTGTTTTGTTCCTTTAATACTTTGTTCTCTGGTTTCGCTTGGTTCATTTTCTTGAGATTCCAGACTCTCAGTTACCTCTTAAGCAAATAAGATAAGATAACAGCTAGCCAGCTCCCTTAATAACATCTGTGTGCGTAGTGAACCAAGGGGAACTGGTCAGCTAGTACACGCTATACATTTTGTTAATGTCCTCAGAAAAGTGAAATATGAATGGGAACTCGCCATCTCACTCCATCTCACGTTTGATTAACATCAAGTGTTTGCATCTAATTTAGTGTTCAGTTGGAAAGAAAACCTGCAGTCAACTCCAAAAAGAATATCTGTTTTTAAGGATCGTAGTATGTGAAGACACCTCTAAATTGTGTGTGTATCCTGGGATGGACTGGTATCCTTACAATACTGGCATCTGGCTTATTTCATGATCATAACATTGGACTAAATCAATTCAAATTTTATATTATACAATTAGAATCAGTTGAGATAGCATGACTAGACCATGGGTGTCAAACTCAGACCCTCGGGGGCCACAGTGGCAGCAGAATGTAATTTCAGCCATTTTCTTACTTAGTAACCAGTCACTGGTGCTAATGGAAAAGACTTCTAATGCTTTGGTTGACTTGCATGACTACCCCCTGGAGGTAGTAGGCATTATGAACAATGCTGCACATCCTTTCTCTGACACACTAACACTGAGGACTTTCAGCCAATGCTTTATTCAGCAGAAGTGTGTCAAGAAATGTGACTGCAGCTCCTTTATAGCAGCAACAATATGTCTGCATAATGCCTCACTGTGACTGTGACAGCTAAGTCAGAAGTTTTCTTTATTTTTAATTTTAATTTATATTATCACATAATTGTGTGTGCTGTTTTCAAATCATAATGATACCTGATCAAAAGTTTACATACCCTTGAATGTTTGAGGCTGATAATATACACACAAGTTGACACATAGAGGTTCAACTTAAGGGTAGTTAAGGAAGAGTGTCCACACTTGTAACCTCTTTGTTTGTAATCAGTGTCTGTATATAGTCAAGTTAAATTCGTACAGAGCATCATTGACTTTGCTGGATACTGAGCCATGGTTAAAGGAAAAGAACTGTCAAAGGACCTATGAGAAACGGTTGTTGAAATGTATAGATCAAGAAAAGAATATAAAAAGATATCTAGAAATCTGAAAATGCCTGTCAGTAGTTATCAAACTCATAAAAAAGTGGAAAGTTAGGGGTTCTGCTGTTACCAAGCCACAGTTAGGTAGACCAGCCAAGATTTCAGCCACAACTGCCAAGATCGTTTGTTGAGATGCCAAGAAAACCCACAAGCCACTTCAGCTGAAATATTGGCTTCTCTGCCAATAAGTGGTGTTGCTGTTTCAAGATGCACACACAATAAGGAGGTACTTGAACAAAAATGGCCTGCATGGTCAAATTGCAAGAAAAAAGCCAAGGCCACAAAACAGCCCACTTATGATATGCCAAACAGCATCTAGACAAGCCTCAAAACTTCTGGAACAAAGTCCTTTGGAGTGATGAGACCAAAATTGAACTTTATGGTCACAACCATAAACGCTATGTTTGGAGAAGACGCAGCAAGGCCCATGACGAAAAATACACCATCCTTACAGTGAAACATGGAGGCAGATCTCTGATGTTCCTGTCGTGCATGAGCTACAGCAGCACAGGTAACTTAGTGAAAATTGATGGTAAGGATGCACAGCCTGATAGAAGTACTTTCGAGTCAATTGGAAGTTCCCTAAAACAGGAAGCTTAACTCCTTGTAGTGCCAACTGGTGGCACTCATGGTTCCCAGCAGGGCTGCTTCACTGCACCACAAGACCCATAATTCCTTGCAGGGTGTCAGAATGGGTCTCGAAGCCCAGGGATGCTGCCATCTAGCAGGTTGGAGAGGCATATAGTTTTGAAATGAAGCCTCTGTCCATTTTTCTGTCATATTGGCCTCTTGGCAATTTAATGAAAAGGAACCAATCCTGGCGGGACACCTGTTCATATATATATATATATTATCATGCATGTGTGCCAGAGTGTCGCCTTCCAGGCTTGTCTAAGGTATGCAGTACCGTCCTGGGACAAGGAGTGTTTTCATTAAAGGTCTTGTCTTCCCTTTTTCCTCACAGTGCTGAGAAACTGCCCATTGAGGGCAACAGAGCCTGAGTAGCTCTGCCCCTTCCGGGTCAGGCGATGTAAAGGGAGACATTCCTGGAAGGTGGTGTCCCATTTGGACCTGAGAACTTCTCCAAAGCTTGATTCTTACTAGATGGCGACAACAGGCTTTTGCCTGTTTCTGTTTGCAAGCTCCATCGTGTGTCTGTTAAATTTTTTTGCCCTGTTTTTGTTGCAAATTAAAAAGAATATTTTCCTGGTTGGTACCCCAATTATTTTGGGACTCACCTTCTCACTCACGCCTAAGATATATAATAGATAAATATATAAAATCCAGTGTCTGTCTGTATGTCTTTATGTCTGTCTGCTTTTCACGAGAGAACTACTTAACGGATTTAGATCGGGTTTTTTTCTATAATTTGATTCAGCATTTCACTGCACTAAGTATCAAAGTTTGCTTGTGGTACTGATTTATTTGCGCAAATCCAAGAGAGATTGGGTTCTACAATGGGAGGAATCATATTGATGCCAGCTAAGCACCTAATTTGCTAGCCAGCTCTTGAGACACCAGTTTTATAAATCAGTTTTGACTGGACTCTTAACAAGGTGTGCCAATGACTGTGGGTGCCACCCTAACCGGTATAACCAGTGCAGGAATTAGATGAGACACAATCAGGACTTCCTGTTCTGCCCTCAGGCACTTGCATTTCTGTTTGTCTTCTCCGCTAAGAAAAGCGCTGCATCATTAAAGGCCTGAACTGAAGTCAGAGTATCAAGTGAGGAGAGTGCTCAGGTCAGTGAACCCGAGGAAGGCAGCTGGTCCCAATGGGATACCTGGGAAGGTGCAAAAAGCATGAGCTGCCCTGCTCTCACACGTTTTAACCAGCACCTTCAATCAGTCCGTGAGAGAAGCCTTTATCCCATGCTGTCTGATGACAGCTGCCATCATTCCTATACTAAGAAATCAGCCACTGACAGTCTCAAATACTATTGCCTGATAGCACTTACATCTCTTGTCATGAAGTGCTTCGAGAGGTTGGTTTCTCACTACATCAAAGTCTGTCTCCTTCCCACTTTCGACACACACCAGTTTGTTTACAGAGTAAACCTTTCCACTGAGGATGCCTTAGCCACAGCTCTCCACACCGCACTAAGCCACTTGGAACACCAGGGGAGCTATGTGAGGATGCTTTTTACTGACAATAGCTCAGCTTTTAATGCAATTATTTTGAACATTCTAGTCAGTAAACTGTCTCTCCCCACTAATCTGCGTCTGGATAAAGGACTTTCTCTTCAACCGTCCTCAGACAGTAAAACTTGGCCCTCACTTTTCCTCAACTTGCATACTCCACACCAGTTCTCCACAAGGCTGTGTGCTGAGTCCACTGCTGTTTGCCCTCTAAACCCATGACTGCAGCCTAGCCCACCTTAATAACAACATCGTCAGATTTGCTGATAACATTATGGTGGTTGGACTCAGAACAAGTCTGCCTACAGAGGGGAGATAATGAAATTGTCAACTTGGAGTTCACTAAATACCATGAAAACAAAGGAAATCACTTTGACCTCAAGAAAAACAGAGCAGACCTGCCCTCCTCTATATCAACAGTGATTGTGTGGAGAGGGTCCAAGCCTTCAAATTCTTGGGTACCTTCATCTCTGCTGACCTGTCTTGGACTGCAAACACCAAGTTAGTCATTAAAAAGGCGCAGCAGTGACTTCACTTCCTGAGACTGCTAAGGAAGAATGATTTGGATCAAAAGCTGCTGGTGAACTTTTACTGCTCCTCCATAGAGTGTGCTGACATGCAGTATCACAGTATGGTACAGAAGCTGCACTGTAGCATATCGGAGGGGGACTTGCACACTTCCTGCTGCCTTGGAAGGGCAAAAAACATATTGAAGGAACTCTCACATCCTGGTTTTCACCTGTTTGAGCTGTTGCCCTCTGGTAGGTGCTACAGGTCCATCACATCAAAGACAAACAGACTCAGGGCTGGCTTTTTTCCCAGAGCTATAAATACACTGAATCTCAACCTGCACTGAGCATCTCTCTATGTGTCTCTGTCTCTTTTCTCTCTCTTTTTCTCTCTCCTTCTCTCTCTCTCTCTGATCACCCCGACCACTCACCTTTTCTCTGGATGTACAATAATCTTCTGTGTAATAATTACAAACATGTGCAATATTTGCTCCATTTGGTATATGTGCAAAATTGTACATTATTAGTATTCTCTGTGTAATATTATTACCATTGAATATTCATTGTGCAATGCTTGCATTATCAGTAATATTTCTTGTCTGGCAATACAGCATTTGTCGCTTAGCAATACCACATTGTTACTTATTAACTGTATTATTTTACTTTGTTAAACATTAGTATTTTTTATACTTTTTATTTATGAGTAGTAGTTTTATACGCTGTACTTTTATAGTTACTGTGTAAATGATTGATTGTTCCTCATAGAATCTGAAGCGGTAGCTGCTCTATAATTTCGTTACACAAGGTATAATGACAACAAAGGCTTCTAATTCTAATTTCTTCTAATTCTAATCTCCAAGCTGTCCCGTGGACATAACAGGGTCATTCAATCCAATGTCTTCGTCTTGAAAGACCAAGGCAGTAGATCTTGAGGTCCTTTGGACAGTAACCTCACAAACAGAGCCACTCTGCCACCTTATGGGGAAACGTACGCATTATCTGTCACAGCAAGCAACAGAGGCCACATGGGGACATCAGGAGGACAGCTGTTTACAACATCTCATTAGTACATTACAAACATTTTGAAGAGAACAGGTCATTCAACCCAGCAAAGCACGCCAATCTTATCCAATCCTATTTCTCTACAATAACATCAAGTGTTGAAGGTCCCTAAAGTCCTTCTCTCCACAACACCACTCTGTAACTTATTTAATGTGCCTGTGTGTCACAGGCATTAACTAGTCTGCAAAACTGACAATGGTTTAAGGTAAGTGAGGGTGTCCAACAGGGGATTGAATAGCTACATGTCTTATTATTAGACAAAAAGTGGATACAAATTTTAGATGAAACATATCAGAGCTCAAAAAACAATAATAAGCAAGGTATTCATTCAGTTTCTCTTACTTGTTAATGCAATTGGGGATTAATCTCTCTGAAGGACTTGACATTCCTGTTTAGTGTGAGGTGTACTAGGAGAAAATAAATTGTAAACCTAAGACACAAAAAGAGAGTGCAGCATAAAAGAGTCCATCCACCATGCTGCTCCTCACATTCACTTCACTAACTTGTCCCACTAGCTCATCCAGACATCAGCATCATCACTTCAGCTGCATAACTTGATAGCCGTTCTCAGAATTCCATGATTCTTTATGTGAAGTAGTAGTTTCCAGTTTGCATCTTTAGATACAGTTCCTCTAAATTTCTGAATGTCTCTGAGAATGTTGAAAAGCTTGCCATGCATTGTGATGGGGCAATGCCTCATGTCTCAATGGGCCCATGTATGATTTCCAGCTATCTGACAGTCAGTGTGGAGTTTGCATGTTCTCACTGTGTCTTTACAGGGTTGTTCTGGTTACTCCACTGTCTTTGGCATCCCAAAGATTTGCACCTCATGTTAACTGGCATCTCTAAACTGACATGGAGTGTGTCAGTGTACATTGTGTTCAACTGGCACCCCATCCAGTCCTGGCCAGTGGCGTAGCTAAGGGAGGGCAGAGGGGAAGGTCCGCCCCAGGCGGCACACTTTTGGGGGAGGCATTATTGGCCAAAATGCTCAGTACAATTCGTGTGTAAGCAGCAGGGTTTGGAAAAATATCACTCATGAATGAAAAGAGTAAAATTCTCTGATTTTTACCCACAAATGCTTCAAAAATAATTTTCACACTGTTCTGTGACAGCATCAGACACAGCAGTTGAAATTTATGAGGCAATAACAAAAATAAACATTAACATTACATCAATAAAAATTTCTAGGAAGATAAATAACTAATTTACCATTTATAATTTTGTTTCGTTGTCAATCCGAATGCATTCATGCTCTGCACAGAAAACATCCCCACCTATCAGTTGTACACTACACTAGTTCTGGTTTTTGCAGCGTAATTACAGTATATTAAACTAATAATGAGAACATGGCTTATCAGTGCGTCTATACTATATTCTTGTCTAGTTGATGCTTATAAATAATTATAAGTGAAAAATTATTGCTGTTTCTCTATATATGAATAAAACTATGCAAAATGTATCTTAATTTTTCTTTATATGTCATTTTAATTTTCTATTTAAATAGGTTAACATATTCAGATATGTTGGAGGGCGGCAAATTGAAGCACCTCCTCGGCCCGAACTCAAGCTATGCCACTGGTAGCTCCCTGTGACCCTGTATTTGGACAAATAGGTTAGAAAATTTAAACTCAGTAAATAACATTAAATTCCATTTTTGGCATGTGAGTTAAACCTTGTAGTAGATGGCCGACAGCTCATCCTGGTCGGGACGCCCTGAGGATGGAAGGATGGGGAGAGGCAGCGACTTTTGGACACTGTCTCCCCCAAAACGCTAGATGGCAGCTCCCCTGGAATATAACAGTGCCCCGGATTCCCGCAGGGCATCCTGGGACTTGGAGTGCATTTTCTCAGCCCTGTTGGGTACTTTGGGTGCCTCCAGGAGGAGCTGTAACACGGCCAAAGCAGCCATGCCTCATTCATAGCCCAGAAGTACTCACAGGTCATGAGGATGGGAGCTCTGATGTACTTCTGGGCTGAAGAAAAGCCAGTTCTCCACCTAACCCAGAAGTGCTAGCAAGTCATGTGGACTGATGGGCAGAAGCACTTCCGGGTTAAGGACTATATAAAGGACTGTTGGAGACCCAGCAAGCGAGCCGGAGTTGAGAGGTAGAACACAGAGCTTGCTGGGAGGTGTGGAGGAGAGAATAGTGTTAATTTATTGTTTATTTATATTCTTCTTATTATTATTGTATTGCCCGTTTAGTGGTGGCTGTGGTGCTTAAGGCACGATTCTGAGAAGAAAATTATTAAAAGTCTTCTGGGTGCTTTTACTTTGTGTCCAGAGTGTCTGTCTGTTGAGATTAAAGGGACAACAATGACACCTGGCGTTCACAACCTGAAGAGGAAAGTAACTGGCATTAACTAGTCTGGTAAGGTAATAATGGTTTAAGGTAAGTAAAGGTGTCCAGCAGAGGGCTGAATGGCTGCCAGACTCCCTTCAAATGTCAGATGGGAGTCTGCTGTCCATAGGAGAGGTCATCTGAGTGTAATGCTCCAGGACATCTTATGGTGTCTCCTGACTCCAGTTTGGAGAATGGTGGAATGGAAAAGCTCTGAATCAAAACAGGTTGTTGAGACAGTGCCACCCTCATTTATGGCCCTTCTTTTGTTACCCTACTGTCTTGTTGCCACCATTAATCCATTACCATCCACCTTGTTGACATGCCATCTGTTTTCTGTAGCTGCTGTTCACTGCACATGGTTGTGCTGAACCATATCCTATGTTGCCAATGTCGAAATCACCTTTGGAAAGATTGCTGGTCCATTCCAGGGCACAATCATGCACACACCAAGCCAATTTATCATGGCCAATCTCCTCTGTAGTGAAGGTGGAAGCCAGAGTCCTCAGAGGACACGCATACTTCAGAGCAGGGAATCTAACTGGATTACAGGTGAGGTGAGTTGCCAAAGCTACCCAATGTGCCACCATCTTGAGTATCCAGTAGTCATCCTGCCAAATTCACGTGGTTCGGAGCTATACCATAGGAAGAGTAAGTTAGCAAGTGCAGGGGGCTGATGACTACCAGACACAAATTCTTTCTCTGTTTTTCTTCCCATATCCCAAAGATTATGACCGATTACTTGGAGTCTCTAAATTGACTCTGTATGAGTATCTGGGTGTGCTGAACATTGAACTGGTGCTGCAGCCAGTGATGTGTCAGCTGTTACACTTGATTCTGCCAAGACTGCCAGGCTGCAGCTTCATAACCCTTAATTGGGTAAAATGGCTTAGATAATGATTAAATGCATTTCACTTTGTTTTTATATGTTACTTAAACCATGTGGTTTGTAGTGATGACTGAACAGAGACAATTCTCTGATAGAATAGGGGTCTATGGAGACCAACAATGGACCACTGCAAATAATATAAAAATATGTATGAAAAAAATCTTGCATTACTCGTGTCACATAATCCACATGTCAAATCCAGTTGTATGCTGACAGCTGGTAAAACACAATCATTTTTGCTAAAATAATGTTAAATAATACAAGCGCATTCACATAGGAACGAGCTTTAGAACTTAAGACAGGACTCTCGAGCAATGAATGACCAGAAGAGGTAGGTCTTCAATTCAAAATCTCAAAATAAACAACTGTCGGATATGGCCGGCCTGTCATCCCGGCCAACACCCCCAGGCCGCCAGATGGAGCTCTCCCTACAGCATGGAAGTGCCCTGAATACCAACAGGGAATCATGGACGATGGAGTTTTCCTTTACAGCCCTGCTGGATACCACAGGGGCCAACAGATGACGCTGCAGGGAGGCCCAGAGAGTTGTTTGTGCCCTATAACCCGGAAGTACGTCGTAGACAAGGCGACAAAGAAAATGACGTGCTTCCGGGATGAAGAAAAGGACTTTTCATCTGACCCGGAAGTGATAAGGAATCACATGGACTGTAGGGTTGGAACCACTTCCGGGTCAGGGAATATAAAAGGCTGATGGGAAATCCCAGATGCTGAGCTGAGCTGGGTGGAAGGGTGGCAACGCGTCTGGGAGTGAGGAGGATTATTGTTATTATTGATTAGTGATTGTTTATTGTGTATTTATTTGAATATTGTGGAGAAGAGGGTGCTTTGTGCACGTTTTGTCTAAATAAATATAATATTTGGACTTTTACCTGGTGTCTGACGTGTGCTCTGAGGGTTCAAGGGGTCACGGGGATCCTAAATCTGTCACACAACATATAGAAAATATTTTTTGGATGCAGTTTTTTTCTAAGATAGCAAAAAAGAAGAAAGGATAATATGTTAATAATAAAAATTTTGGTGCTCTTCCTTTTCCCTGTTTATGTTTTCCTTAAATAAAAGCCATGTAGTTTTAAATATTTGTGCTTTTGATGCTTAGCCTTTTATATTTAGGCTGCTTCCCCATCCTGCTCATCACAGTAGGTTAAAGCAGTATGGCAGTAGGAGGCACCCTGTAAGAAGAAGTGCCAGTTTAAGAGCAGAGGGCAGCCAGCATTATTATCTGAGTTCATCAAATGGGAGAGAGTAATCCCACCAAGGGTCAGATGAGGGTCTGCT
The DNA here is from genome assembly GCF_900747795.2 of Erpetoichthys calabaricus. Lineage (NCBI taxonomy): Eukaryota > Metazoa > Chordata > Cladistia > Polypteriformes > Polypteridae > Erpetoichthys > Erpetoichthys calabaricus. Next base: position 68,847,391 of record NC_041401.2, on the reverse strand, counting down.
ATCCATAGGAGAGGCCATCTGAGTGATACGCCTCAGGCTATCTTATGGTCTCTCTTCACCCCAGTGGGAACTCAACATTTCCTCCAGAAGGGGAACCAAATTAATTTAGACTTGGGGGATAAATTGGGGTAAAGCTTCATAGATAGAGAAGAGTGCAAAGATGCCAGAAGCTGAGGGACAATGCCATTTAATTGTGGGTGGATAGGTGGGTGAGCCATCTTAACAGACAAATATGAAACACTATGAGGGCATTTTGTTTTTATTTACACTTTGTGTTAATTCAGTTTTAAGCTTTATAAAACCATAATTCAACATGGCGACAACAATGTCATGCTCACAGATTGCCTTATCATTGACTGTATGGAATTTGCTTGTTCTCCCAATATTGATTATTTTTCTCAGTTGTTTCTGGTATCCTCCCACAAATATGTCAGTTGTCTTTACTTGTGAATCCAAATAGTTCTTGTGTTTGTGTGTGCATGAGAAGGCCCTGCAATTGACATCTGCTTTATCCAGGGTTGATTCCTGTTAGTTACTGATTAGTTAGATTAGCTTTAGTGCTGCACAGGTTAGCACAGGCACCTCACAGCTCCAGGACCCTGGGATGAATCCCCAGAATGATTCCTGTCTGTGTACAGTTTGCATGTTCTTTCTGTGTCGTTTTCTTTGACCACTTCCACAGTGGTATCATGTTCAGTATTCTCAGATCTCCTAACTGGGTAGGCAGTTCTGGCCATATATACAAGTAAATGGATGAATGAAGGTAAGTTCAATCTCTTTGGATACTGGGGGGCTCTGCCCCTGCTGGCTTTGCTTGCCAACCCTCAGGCAGGCTTTAATCGCTAACCACTTAACGGATCTGCCGCTCGCGTTTGGGGAAGCGGATGTACAATTTCAACAGATTGTTATTTTCATGGAAATTGTTACATATGCATAACAGAACTAACTATTTTACATTACAGCGAGTAATTAACCATCATAAAAAATAGTAAAATGTAATAAATTGAGAAAGAAAATTATGTTTCATGTTGCGTTAGAGGTATTCATTGCGTTATACGTTTTCGTTCTGTTTGGCTTTGAAATTAACACGCAAATACTTTTTAAACTCACACGTTTAAAGTAAAACGTCAGTAAAAACAATATTTGGAATTAACTTTTTGTCAATATCACATTGAATTTTGATTCCGTGTTTGACAACGCAACGTATACGTAACTGCCCGTGAGTGAAAATCGTTTCTTTCTCTCTAATAAATAAACCGACTTTTTCGAATGTTTGCCCCTGTGATTTGTTAATTATCAGAGCAAAAGCTATTCTAACGGGAAGCTGTAAACGTTTTAATACGAATGGCATATCAAGATCTCCTTTGGTGTCTAATGTTATCCGCGGAAGATGTACTACATTACCTTTCTTCTTGACTGTTAAAATTTTACATGTCACAATTGTTCGACCAACTTTGAATACAACTAATCTTGTCCTATTGCATAGCCCATCACTCATACATAAATTACGGAATAACATTTCGATACATCCTTCTTTCAACAGTAATTCGGCCAGTGGAATACTGGACGGTGTTAACTGAAGTAGATATTCTACGGGATATTGTAAGTTGATGTTTTCATCTTCCGCAACATCACCACTAACTCCATCCATCCATTTTCCAACCCACTGAATCCGAACACAGGGTCATGGGGGTCTGCTGGAGCCAATCCCAGCCAACACTGGGCACAAGGCAGGAACCAGTCCTGGGCAGGGTGCCAACCCACTGCAAGATCACCACTAACTGTTTGAGCTTAGTCTATTGATATGCATTTAACCAATTTGCTGTGTAACCGATTGATAATTTTCGCGTTAATTTGTTTGACTTCATCATTTCTCAGTGCTAGGATTGCCCGTGTACTCATTTCTTCTGTTTATAACCCTTTGGGATGAAATTCTTCAAAAAGATTTGGACATGATAAGTCTTCTTTTATTGAGAAATTAAAGTGAGAAAAACGTAAAACTTTATAAGAGCTGAGAGTGCAGGAACTGTGTCTGACAAAAGCATTCACATGAATGAGAAGTGAGAGGACTGTGGGTGTGGGTCGTTAACCTGAAATGGTTGAGAGGAGGGTGGGACTTGATAAAATCTCTTGGCAATAGTCTTGTCTTGTCTCAAGATTTAGTTTTATAATAGAGAGATTTAATTTCAGGCTAAAGGTGCTCTGTGTTGCTGTACAGTGACAAATGTAGACATCTCTGTATTCCTACACTGATGTGGTCAGATGTATATCCAAGTGATAATAAATGAAGATCTTCTGAGTCACACAAATAACATATCAACATTATAACTGTTGTAGCACGTTATGGATAGATGTGTTGTACAATCAGTGTATGTGGGTACTAGTCATGTAAAGTGAGTACTTTGATTTCACAATAAAAGGAACAAAAGCAAAAAGACGATCGACTGAAATATAAAGACCAGGCTGACTCCATGTGTGTGCAGATTATCCAGTTAGTATTTAATGGAGAATTCTCTTGGCAGCACAAATCAGATGGACGTTGGACAATTTTTTTTTCCATGCAAAGCACAAAGGCGGCTTGTGTGGATGCTGCTTTATCAATGTAAAACTGGTCAGATCTGGTTTGAAGGGTACTAATCTCTGTTCAGATTGGTTTTAAGTCTGATTCCATAACAGGAATTAGAAAAAGTAAATCTTTTCTCAGCCAAGAATCTGTAGCCCACCCTCAATTGGCCTTTGTTTTCGAAAGAGGCTTTTATATAAAAACTTCTGTCAATAGAGCACAATTAATAGCTGGGCACCAAGGGGCTGGCTGCTGTGGTCTGTGTCTGCCCTCAGCTTTGCTAATCACCATCTGTCAGGCAGCCACTCTTTGTGACCTTAGTCTGCAGTGGAGAGTCCTTGAGAGGGGCACCCCCTGGTGGACGGTGGGAAGGCTTACATTCACTTTTATCCAGTTGTGCTGTGATTGTGAAATATCAACAGTTACAAATTTCTTCTCATTTTTATCACTCTCAGTAAAAAAGTATTATGCTTATTGTTTTAAGCAGGATAGTTAAATATGTAATGTGCTTTACATATAAAAGTGACTTTTACATTCTATCTAACCATCTTAATCCAATTAAGTTTCACTGGGGCTGAAATGTAACAAGGCATGGGTTGCAAGGCAGGAACAAACCCAGGATGGAATACTAGCCTTTCACAGGGCACAGTCACTCACAGCAGATTTAGAGTTGCCAATTACTTCACCTGCGTGTCTTTGGCATAACAGAGAAAGGCTGAAATACCAGGAGAAAAATGTACACAGACGTTAGGAGAACATGCTGTATTATCACTAGATTGATTATGGATTGGCCTAAGTTTAAAGGAATTCTCCACCTACAAAATCAATTTATTTTTTATCTGTTACTTACCACAGAAATGGCTGAGGAAAAATTATGAGTCTAATGTCTTTATGGAGAAGTGAGATCACCAAGTTCCTTACACAATAGGTTTGCTGAACCAACAACAGATAATATCAAAATGTCCATGAAAAAAGTCTGTTTACTCGTGTCACAAAATTAATATGTCAAGTGTCCAGTTCTATGCTCACAACGTCCTGAACGCATGTGTTTATATATTAACATCTACGCGTGGAAGTGTGTGTGTCTGTCCGGCCCGGAAGTGAGAGGTGGAGTCAAGGTAAGGGCTCCACCTCCGAGGAAACTGAAAACTCGCTTAGCCGCTAATAACACAAGCGAGGCCAGGACGTCAGCAAAACGAAACCTCAGAAGAAAGACAAAGTCACTTAGCCGCTAATGCACAAGCAATGAGAGCACGTCGGTAAAATGGTATTCCTTTTTCTTTTCCTCCTGACGTTAATGCACAAGCGTGGTGAGCACATCAACAAAACAAATCCTCCTAGGAGAGAGATGCCCAGAGTAGTTCCTGTCAATTACCCGACATTTCTACATTTAAATTTTTTTTTCTGACAATTTCAATAGTTTCTAGGATCCCGGCTTCTTACAGCGTGGGCTTACACAGCTAGTTGTTAAATAAACCACTTCTGAAAAATCCTCTCGTGAACAAGTGTCACAGCAATCAGAAGTTTTGGAAGGCAGCAAGTTGTGGAGGACTGCAAGTCAGAAGCCCCAGGGATAAGCAGGTAGTTCAGCTTTTGTGGGCCAAGCTGTTGGGAGGCTCTCAGTGAAAGGGTGTGGTAACGCTTTTTACAAATTTAATTTTGTTTTGGTACAATAACCAATCCCCCGTGACCCTGTGTTTGGATTCAGCAGGTTGGAAAATGTATGGATGGATGGACAATAACCAATCACTATTTAAAAAGGAGACTCTCCAACTTTTGCTAGAAATCTTTCTTTGCATTTCTTCTGGCAGAGAAGTACTTTCTCACAGATTGAGAAAGAACTGTAATACAATAAAAATGTGTAATATAGAGAAGAACAAGCAAAGTAACATAATAACAAGTAGAAATTAAACATATATTGAATGTATGGCTGATATTGCGTTACATAAACCACTTCCGCAAACTTCTTTTGTGAATAGCTGTCACAACATTTAGAAGTTTAGATGACAAACTTCATGATACACAAGTGTATAGCTCATTGAATAGACAGGTGACATATTGAAGGCCGAGTGAACTCCATAACTGCCTGCACATGTGCCTGCTGCCTGCCTCGTGTCCACTACACAGAGTGAAACCCACCCACCAGTGCCCAGGTATGCCTTTAACCACAGAGCCGGGAACTTTGGGAAAAGCTGGCAGGCATCTCTTCATCCATGGGCATACTTATGTCAAAGAGGCTTAGATGGGCTATTTTAGCCCAAGTTTATGAAACTTGTGAGCTCTTTCACTTGTTCACATGAACATTAAGCTCCTTATTTATTTTTACGATTAAAGTGCGCTGTAGACAACACCATTTACTCAGAGCAACTAGAGGCTTTTTACAATTTTCTTCAAATGTTTATTCACATTTTCTGCAATTATGCCTCATTACCTCAAAATTATAAGCACCAAATCGAATAAAACAGTTCTTAATTTTCTCAAAACTGAAGAAATCTTGGTCTTAATGTTATATTGTGTTCAAAGCTATCAATGCCCTCACAAGACAGCACTTTGCTTCAAAAACCACAAACATCATCCAACAATAACTTTAATATTTACACATTTCTAAATAAAAAAAAAAACATTGTTTCCACTGTCCAATTTTGTTTTTTTAATCTTATAAGTGATTTTGCAAGTTATATACTGTATACCAGACATATTATACAGTGAGACACAGCGACAGCTCTTAGAATGGTTTGCAGCAATATTATTTACTGTACGTATCTTTTCATACATACATGAAAAACAAAAAGAATGATAAATACTACAAGTCACCATCCAGCAATGCAGCAAAGCAAACACCATACTGTAGCATTACATCAAGAGGTCAGAGAACTTGATCAGCATCACAATAAATGAGGAAGTGTCCCCAGGAATGACGACTTCAGACTTGGCAGGATGCGGGTGAAATATTCCCACACACCTCCTCCATGGCTTGCAGCAGGGAAATGTGGTCATAGGTTTGGGATAATAAACCTTCAGAAATTCTTCTATTGGTTTTAATAAGGGGAATATGGTGGGAGATTAACAGATTTACAATAATACAGTAGCTTCTATCAACCCAGCTGTAAATCTGAGTGGCTCAGTGTGAAGCTACATTACCTGAAATGATGACATGTAAAGGACTTTCTGGTCCATTGTTTTCTCCACCATCTTGGCTAGGGATTCCCAAGTTAATTTCTCTAGCCCACTTGCTTAATTAGAAGCCAAACCTTGCCATTAATGGAACTTATTATCTAATTTAATGGCTTATATACGTATATATTTATGTTTTGAGAAGTCAATGTAACTTTTTTTGTGTGAGAAAATCGGGAGTGGTCTCCCCTAGACTTTCTCGTATATTCAGACATGGGGGATGGATATTTGAGGAGTAAACCACAAGACAGTGATTATATTTTTATATTATGTACATTAAAGAACCATCAACAACAAATCAAATCAAATTAATAATATATTGAACAATTATTATAAAAGTAAAGTTGAATAAATCAAACTCTGCAGCTGCATGAATAAATAAGTACCACTTCCGGTTAACAGAAATAGCTCAAAAGTTGATAGAAATCTACATTTTGCACCTAATACCTGTATGCAAAATTTGGTTGACCTAAGTGAAAGCGTACTCAAGTTATCATGTTTATATACACACACACAGACAGACAGACACACAGACATAATTCCAAAAATGGCATTTTCGGACTCGGAGGTCTGAAGCATCGAGATTCGTCAAAATCTTGAAATGGAATTTTTGGACGATTACAATACTTTCCCTATACTTCGTATACAAGAAAGTCAAAATAAATTTCCAAGGTAAAGCAACGCATCACATTAAAAGTGTCTACTGAATCCAGTTAGCAAGTTATTTAAATGTACAGTTACACAAGAGGTAAAAATAAATGTTGCGTTTCTCACATGGATACAAACAGGTTCCGGCCCTCAAAGTCTCTGAAGGGCTCATATCTGTTGGAGGCCTAAAACTGTCCAGACTGCAGCGGGATATTTCTCCAGTACACTCATTCAATCGTATCCATGATTTGGATAAAAACACAAACAAACATAATGCAGTTTTCTTTTTCTAATTTCTGGTTTCTGACCTTACATTTTTCCCTTTAAATTTGCTGAATGATTAGTGATTAGGCGTTGGTGCAATAGGTTTCAACTGAATATGCCTATGATCAGAATATTGAGTGAAAAGTGAGATGTTTTTTAAAACTACAAGGGGGCTGCGCCCCCTGCTCGCTTCGCTTGCCTACCCCCAGCGTTGGGTATCCTGAAATACATTAGTCGAGCTCGTTCGTTTTGGAGCCGTGCCCGCTTTGCCCATGGCATTTCAGACGCACGTTGTAGGCGCCTGCGTTCATTGAGTTTATCCAGGCGGGCTCGTGTTTGTATATACGTCAGTCGAGCTCGTTCATTTTGAACCCGTGCCTGCTTTGCTTCCGCAGTTTCAGACGTGCATTGTAGGCGCCTGCGTTCATTGATCTTATCTAGGTGGGCTCGTGTTTGTATCGTTGAGCTGTATTGTGTTTGAATTTGGTGTAAAGCATTCAGCAGTTTGTACAATCCCAAGCAGCACATTATTCCTAACTTCACTCCGCAGTAGTGCCACTCACAATATGGTGGTGACGCCTGCGCCTTCACTCCGCAGTAGTGCCACTCACAATATGGAGGTGACGCCTGCGCCTTCCGTACTATGTCGGGTTTCACTATGCTTTGTAGGTGCCTCTGCCTTTCGTACTTTCCTGCGCCTTCCGAACTATCTTTGTGGACCTGTGGGGCCTCCGTAGCCTCCTCCATTTGAATCTGGGCTGCAGCGCAGAATCCTCTTTTGTGTGCGGCTGTGTCGTTAGTCATTAGCTATGGGCGCATTGTTGCTTCATTTCTCATTCACATCAGTTGAGCTCTTTTGTTTTTGGGCCGTGACTCCTTTGTTCGCGGTGGATACGACTTCGCTTGCGGTTTATGAGACGTGCGCTGTACGCGCCTGCGCAGTACGTCTCATGGTCCCATCGCCGTGCACCTGCGTCCACATCCGGTTTATTCTCGGTTAGTAATGTGGATTATTCCAGAATATACCTGTAGGAGGAAAGACTGGGAAGTAAAGCTGCAGACAAAGCACCAAATACAGAGGAAACTAGCAGAGGAGAGAAAAAGCAAGAAAAGTAAAGAAGAAAATGGCAGAACTCCACATACCTCAATGACTGCGTAGGTTGGAGGTAAAGAAGACAGGAACTGAAAAGATGGATATCAGTGACTGGAATGTTCTGTGTCTTTAAAAATATCTCCAAGTGTGCTGAAACTCTGACAAACTCAGAATGGAAAAGGCATGTATCAATGAGCAGTTTGAAGGTCTTTGTTATAAAAGACTGGAGTATGGAAGCATATGAAGTTAGAGGACAAAAGTTGGGGAGATGTGATTTCAGTCTCTGAGAGGAGAAGGGAAAAAACACAGGGAGAGGCAAGAGACCACATTGCAAATGGCGGGTTTGTGCGAAAGCCAACCCAATTTAACATCGGACAAAGAATATACGACCTATGGTTTAATTCTAATTTAGGTAAAAGCACATCAACCCCCAACCCCTGTCCGATTCACAGATTAATCAAGAGCGTTTAACTGAGGGCCTTTTTGTATTCCAAAGAGAATTGGGAAGACAGATCTGGTTTCATGTCACAATTTGCTGGGAGAGTGGAGGGTGACCATGGCACTCAGAAAATGTATACAGAGTGTCACACACACATATACGGGAGGCAGCAGGGGGGTCTAGCTACTACTGACAAACAGGCACAGGAGAGTCATCAGGTGTACTAATGTCTCCTCTTCCTTCCCTAGAGGAGCAGTAAGACCTAATCTCTTCATTCCTTCGATTCCAGACCACACATTCAGATGACCATTTTCTTCTAGATGACCCGCCTTTTCCTCTTCCATAGGAATATAAAGCCAACAGCCTTGCTGTGCAGTCAGCCTACTTCAGGACTCAGTCGTTTCTGACTACTCATTTATTTACTTGCGTACTTACTTGCTTTCAGCGAACCCTACAATAGACGGCACGGATCCTGAACCCTTTACACTGTGTTCTGTTTCTCTTTACAAGGGATAAATACTGTATTAGAAATAGAAAGTAAAGAATAAAAAACAAAGGAGACCAGATCATGAGGAGAAAGAGTCTTTTACACCCTTCAAGCCATGACGACAGTTGGGAACAGCTACGAAGGTATCTGAATGAACTCGCTCATGGAATGGATGGGGAAAGAGAAGAACAGATAGAAAGATTCTGTCATCATATTAGACAGCCCAGTACAGAATGCCCAGGACTGACTGTGTCTGACTTTCTCCGTTATAACTTACCTTTGACCTCCGAGAAGTGCATTTTCTTCATAGTTTCCACTGTCAGCTGGCCATAGTTCCACCTTTATGTTAATAGACAGACATATTTGTGCTCCTTTTATGTTAATCATTTTGGAACAGTTTTTTTTTCTTCTTGTCTGTTTAAACAAATATGTCTTCATGTGCAGTAAATGCATTATGTCATTAGTAACTTATCCATATTACTAACCGAAGGTTGTAAACCAGATATGGACGCAGGGCGCTGGGCGCAGGGTGCATCGAGGCGCACGCGCACTGCCGCACTGCAATGAGCCTGCCCATAGCTAACGACACAGCCACAGAAAACACAGAAACGAGAAGGTTGTAAACCGGATGTCACGCGCACTGCCACACTGCAACGAGCCCGCCACCTGTAAACTAGACTTGCTCTAATCCACTGTGCCATTAATGTAGATCACATAACGGTCATTCAGTTTGGTGCCCGCCCCAGAGTCCAGAGTCAAACGCAGCGGCGTCCCAAAACGCTGTGGCGCCCGCCCCAGAGTCAAACGCAGCGACTTCCCAAAACACGGCGGCTTCCCAGAGTCAGTAGGTGGCGCCCAAATAACACAACGTAATGCGCCGTGGCGCCCGCCCCAGAGTCAAACACAGCGGCTTCCCAAAACGCAGCGGCTTCCCAGAGTCAGTAGGTGGCGCCCAAACAACACAACCTGTGAGCTACACTTGCTCTAATCCACTGTGCCAGTAATATAGATCACATAACGGTCACAGACTCTAACCCAGCGGCTTCCCAGACTCAGTGGCTGGCACACGAACACCACAACCTGTAAACTGAACTTGCTGTGCTCCACTCTGCCAGCAGTCGGTGTCAGCAAAGGCAACGGAATCACGTCTCCACAAAACGAGATCGCTTTACTACAGATATGCTTATGTAGTTAAATGACATTTCCCCAGACGCATCCACCCTCCATGATATGTCATCCATCCAGATATCAGACAGAACAGAAACTGATTGCCATTCTTGGATTTCCGATTCGCTAGCGAATCGCGGGCTTACTTGTTATTTATAAACTGCATTTACTAGAGAGCTTATTACACTGTTCTGAGCCTGCACTTAATGAATACAAAAGTAAACTGAACTGCTGTCAATGTTGGCCTAAGGGTAGACAGGCACATTCAGATGAGTTCACTTTGCATCAGATGCCATGGGCATGAAGGCAGGAGGGTCTTTGTTGCCTTTTATTTTAGGATTGGTATTAATTCCATTTCTTCTATCCCCTTCCCTGTATGCCTCTAGAGTTAATAAAACCAGAAATTCATCTTGATATAACTGAACTCCTCTTTGGTGTGCGTAGAGTTTGCATGTTCTCCCCGTGTCTGTATGGCTTTCAGTTCATACTATTTTGATTTTCCTACCACACAATAAGTAGACTACGGATTGTAAATTGGCTTGGAGTGGTTTGTAGAGTGTTCTCTCTAAAATGGACAGACACCCAATCCATGATGGGTTCACCGGCGTGAAAGAGGCCATGTAGGATTAGTGGACAAATTAATGGACAACTAAAAAAAGTATAACATAAAATAAAAATGGATACACACGTACTGTACAGTGGAACTGCCTAACTGCTGAAGGTAAGAAACTGATGACTGGTGGGGCCTTATCCAAGGACCACTCCAGATGTTGGTTTGGATCACACAGCTACATTTAACTCGTATGAAAAAGCAAGCAGGGCAGCCAAATAGAAAAAATAGATTTTAATTTGGGTAATGGGCCGATGGGACAACTTCATTAATAAATGATCACCAATGGGTTGGCAGTGTCAAGGTGATGAAATGAAAGCAGAAGCAAATATCACCGTATGTAAGATGATCTCATGTAGGAAATGAGACGAGTTTAAGACACAATTACAAAAGACAATGAAATGAACAACTGCTCTACAGAAAACAATGAGGCAAGGCAAGAAGAAAATGAACCTTTCAACAAGTGGCATAGTGATGGGGAAAAAAGGCAGGCAAACTAGAGAAATGATAATATGGAGAGAAGAAAGTGACAATAAGACATTAAAGCAGTCAGCACAACAGACCAGGCAGTGACAATAATCTTGATGTGCTGGAGATCATTTGCTCACAATGGGTTTTCTTTTGTTTTTGATAAAGAATTTACATTTGTTGGTTGATATTTTAGATTGTATTTATCATAGCAAATAGAAACAATATAAATTGCTTATACTTTTCAGTATAGAATTAAAGTAACCCAAGCTGAGTGGATTCACATCCAGTCTGGCCACTGCCTGTGTGGAGTTTGTGTGCTCTCCTTCTGTATGACTGCCAGTTCTTCTCTGGTGTACTTCAGTTTTCCTCCATCTTTCCAAAGTTGTGCAGGTTGGGGTAACTGGTGACTTCACACTGGCCATATGTGGGTGACAAGACCCCGAGATGGATTGACAGCTAGACCAGAGGGGGGCTCCAGTCTTCTACTTGGTGCTGATGGGATAGACTCTGACATTTGAGAATGTAAATTGAACAAAGCAAGTTAGACAAGTATGAAAATGTATGCATGACGTAACATACAGCTGCATTAGCGGGTGTGAAAGTTGGAGTATTTTTAAGTTGTCTAGTCACCTCATCAAATAATTCATTATCACATTGTAACAATCTCGCTCACGCTCGGATGGCAGCAACTTAAGCAGTGAAGTCCGAGCTCGGATACGCCAAACTGTACTTAACCTTCAATGTCTCAGTCACCCACCACAGTCGACGGATAAAAACAGATAAATAAGTTAAAGATAAAACGTTAAGTACATGTACAATTAATATTTCAGAAAAGATGATATATTATACACACTCTGAATTCCCCAAACCCAATGTAAATGCAAATATTTACAATGATGTGAAAAGCATGAAACGGACCCCAACCTACCTTGTCTTAACTATGAAACATAAATAAATTACAAAATGAAGAACAAACATCCACAGGTAACATGAAAGCACGGTATGGAAGATGGCAGAATGCACATGATAATATGAGAGTAGAAACACAGTTCACACGGGGCAATTGGGAAACGTCAGTCAAAACAATCTCACCGGCGAGTCCAGATAACAGTCCGAAAGATGAAAAGTACAAAACGCTCTACTGCTGTGTGTAACCGAATAAAAAAAGGGATGATCTGTTCTTCCTTTCGGTGAAATAATAGCAGTGAGTGTCATGTTAAATCCCAGCCTATTATGATGCTTCCTTCTTCTTCTTCTTCTTCTTCTTCTATTATTTTATAGTGGTTGGCAAACAAACTTAAGGTGCATTATTGATGCTTCCTTTCCTCTCCTTGTTGAGGTTTAGATCAAGGATCAATATGCCTCGTTATTTGTTTTAGAACTATTGCCTATTAAAAGGAGTTGCTTGACATGTTTTTAAGTGGCTTAGACAGGCACTATTACTTTACAGGCCTCTGATTTTGTTTTTAATGTGGCCTGCTTTGGACTCATCAAAGTCTAAACAAGTGTTTTGAAAACCTAAACCTAAACCTGAACTAAACTTGCATGCCAGCACATAAACACTTTTAACATATACAACATTTTAAATTGCATTTAATTTTATATATTAATGCTTATGGGTATTCTAGATGAGCAAGTTAAAAGCAAGTTGCATTGTGTTAGCTATGATTGCGCTATACAGGAGTTCAAGAGCTGATTATCAAAATAGCCGTTGGCATTCAGCTCTAGCAGCTCAGCCCTTATCAATGAAGCTGTGTGCTGTGCTTATCAGCACAGCTGCCTAGGACTTTAGTCTTACTGGATGCTGGTGCAACAAGCAATTATTAATTGAACAGTTCAGTTTTTCATATGTGGGTCATCCTGGTTCCAACTTAATGATGAGTGCCGATCAGTTAAAAGGCCTCCAGTGTTTTTAGCTCAAGATTGGGAATGTGAGCAACGTAAAACATGATCAGATGATGGTCACCTCTGGGCCAGATGGCAAGTATGACAGTCAAGTCCTAATGATTGTTTTAAAAAGATTGATTATTATTAGGGGAAAGAAGTTAACAAGGTGAGATAATTTTTATGAAAACAGGTACAGCACAAGGTCATTATTGTGAAGATAACATATACGAAATGGGGATATTTTATAATTAGAACTGAAATAAAAATGAAACGCACCCAAACCACCAGGCTCACTTCATGAACTGAGACAGGCTTTATGTGCTCTGCAATTGTTTTCTATGCTGTGCAATCAAGTCTAAATTCTGACTGCCTTTCTGAAGATTGAATTTCACCACAACATCCTCTCATTGAAATGTGTGGTCCTTTCTTTTAATGTATGCAACCCAGATCCTGAAGACAGGAAATCTGCGCCTCCTAAAAAAGTCAAGCAGGTGACGCCCTTGCGGTTTTCTGACGGAAACCCTTCTTCAGGTATTTCTCTCTATTATAATAAAAAAATCCTGGGACGAGACAAGATTTTTTAGCCTGGGACAAGACGTGACCTCTTCAGAGAGACACTTTCAAATTCCGTGAGGTGAGACTTTGTGCCAAGAAATTTAACCACAGCCGGAAATAAAAGACAAAGAGTAGATGATAAAGTAGAACGTTGTAAATAGGTTAAAAAATGTCGGCATGATACACATGCAGAGCAGGTTAGAGATAGTCCATCCATCCATTTTCCAACCTGCTGAATCCGAACACAGGGTCACGGGGGTCTGCTGGAGCCAATCCCAGCCAACACAGGGCACAAGGCAGGGAACCAATCCCGGGCAGAGTGCCAACCCACCGCAGGACACACACAAACACACCCACATACCAAGCACACACTAGGGCCAATTTAGAGTCGCCAATCCACCTAACCTGCATGTCTTTGGACTGTGGGAGGAAACCGGAGCGCCCGGAGGAAACCCACGCAGACACGGGGAGAACATGCAAACTCCACGCAGGGAGGCACTTCCCGGGTCCCCAGATCTCCCAACTGTGAGGCAGCAGCGCTACCCACTGCGCCACCGTGCCGCCCAGGTTAGAGATAATGAAAGTACTAAATTCGAAAGTCTCAAAAAATTGATAGTAAAGATCACATTAGCGCAAACAAACGGAAATTATTACTCTGTGAAATAACAGAACAGCGAAAAGAGATCGAATATATTGTTCAGATTTCAACTTTAAGTCGGAGACTTGTAGATCATCTAATTCGTGTTGCCATCAGGGAAAAGTAGTGTTTCTAACCAATCTTAATGCACATAGAAAATCTAGGCAATACGGCATAAACGCCAATAATTTAATTAAAGTTACTACTTTAGATGAACAATGTATTAAAACTGTAAAAACAGATCATAGATTAAACAAAAAATACACACAGAGCGGCGCTAATAAAAATAACTTAATTCCGGTTCCCTATATCAATAACGCACATAGTATTCATCTCTGCTCCTCCGAAACATTGAATATGGCACTATTAAATATTAGAGCTTTAACTAACAAGACGTTTTTTATCAACGACATTATTAGTGAAAAAAAAATAGATTTTATTGCACTAAGTGAAACGTGGCTTAGCTCAGATGGCGCAGCTGTTTTAATCGAATCTGCGCCTCCGGATTACAGTTTTACTCGTGCTGATCGCCAAGGAAAGAGAGGTGGAGGGCTAGCAAACATTTACTCTAGCAGGTTAAAATGTAAAAATATCAGTTTTGGTAAATTCAAGTCTTTTGAGTATCTCGCCATTATTATTCAGGGAGATTCTCACGTTCTAGTATTATCCGTGTATAGACCTCCTAAATTCAACACGTCTTTTTTTGAGGAATTCTCTGACTTGATGTCAATCTTAATTACGAACTATGACACACTCTTAATAGTCGGCGACTTTAATTTTCATGTAGATAATCAATGTGACCAAAAAATAAAAGAATTTATGAACCTCCTGGACTCTTTTGATTTGAGACAGCTCGTTAATCAGCCTACACATAAAGCAGGTCATACGTTAGACTCAGTGATTACTAAAGGACTAAAAGTTGATATAAAGCAGGTCATTGATATTGGTCTATCAGACCATTTTCTTCTACTTTTTAATATAGAAATAATGATAGAAAACACTCATGAGAAGCATATTGTTAAAAAACGCTTCTTTGACTCATCAGCAACTTTAAAACTTACAAACATTCTAACCAATCAGTCTGTTTACAGTGCCAACTATAATAGAGAGGATAATGTAAATAGTAAGGTGGAAAGATTTAATACTAAAGTGAGAGCTGCTGTTGACATAGTTGCACCTGAAAAGACAGTTAAAAAATCTTCTAGCATTGTTATACCTTGGAAGACCCAAAGAGTGTCAGATTTAAAGAGAACATGCCGTAGAGCTGAGCGTAAATGGAGGAAAACTAAACTAACTATTGACTATGAGATATTAAAAGTTAAAATAACAGAATACAATAACACAGACCGTCTTGAGAGGCGCTGCTATTTCTCTAAGATTATAAATAACAATGCTAGTAATCCCAGAGTCTTATTTTCGACAATTGATCATCTGTTAAACCCAGGTAACTCAAAGGAATGCCTCCTAAGTACTTCCAGTAAAACCTGTGAGGCTATCGCTGTATTTTTCAATCAAAAAATTAATGATATTAGAAATAACATAGTATATCTCCCCAACACTAAGGATCCCCCGAAACCCCAGTACTCCATAATAAATAAATTAGAGTCTTTCACTAGGATAGATTTACCTGATTTACATAAAATAATTTCTCAAATGAAACCATCCACCTGTGCCCTTGACCCAATACCAACAAATTTTTTCAAAGAAGTATCGGGTGTGCTTATTGATAATGTTCTTGACATAGTAAATTCGTCATTAGATACGGGGGTCTTCCCAGACTGTCTTAAGACTGCGGTAGTTAAACCCCTACTTAAGAAAAATAATCTCGACCCCTCTGCTCTTGAAAATTATAGACCCATCTCTAACCTGCCTTTCTTAAGTAAAATTCTAGAGAAGGCAGTCATTATGCAGTTAAATGAGCACCTCAATAAACATGCTATTCTTGATAAATTTCAGTCAGGTTTTAGAACAAATCACAGCACAGAAACTGCACTCGTTAAAGTAGTAAATGACTTGCGGGTAAATGCAGACAGAGGCCATTTATCTGTTCTCATCCTCTTAGATTTGAGTGCCGCATTTGACACTATTGATCATAATATTCTTAAGAATCGCCTTAGTCAATGGGTGGGCCTCTCTGGCAGTGTCTTAAACTGGTTTGAATCCTACCTGGCAGGGAGAAAATTCTTTGTTAGTTGTGGTAATTATAACTCAAAGACACATGATATTCTATATGGTGTTCCACAAGGCTCTATCCTGGGTCCGCTGCTCTTCTCCATCTACATGCTTCCATTAGGTCAGATTATCTCGGGACATAACGTGAGCTACCACAGCTATGCTGATGACACACAGCTGTATTTATCAATAGCACCTGATGACCCCAAATCTCTTGATTCGCTAACACAATGTCTAACCTGTATCTCAGAATGGATGAATAGTAACTTTCTCAAATTAAATAAAGAAAAAACCGAAATCTTAGTGATTGGCAATAATGGATACAATGAGGCTATTAGAAATAAACTGGATGCATTAGGATTAAAAGTCAAATCGGAGGTAAAAAGCTTAGGGGTAACCGTTGATTGTAATCTGAATTTTAAATCGCATATTAATAAAATCACTAGGACAGCATTTTTTCACCTAAGGAACATAGCAAAAGTTAGACCTCTTATATCATCGAAAGATGCAGAGAAATTAGTTCATGCGTTTGTCTTTAGTCGGCTAGATTACTGTAATGCACTCCTCTCAGGACTACCCAAAAAAGACATCAATCGTTTGCAGTTAGTGCAGAATGTAGCTGCTAGAATCCTTACCAGGAAAAGAAAATCCGAACACATTTCTCCAGTTTTGATGTCACTACACTGGTTACCTGTGTCATTCAGAAGTGACTTTAAAATTCTGCTTATGGTTTATAAAGCTTTAAATAATCTCGCCCCGTCTTATATATCGGAATGTCTGACACCTTATATTCCAAATCGCAACCTCAGATCCTCAACTGAGTGTCTCCTTAGAATTCCAAGAGCAAAACTTAAAAGAAGTGGTGAGGCGGCCTTCTGCTGTTATGCACCTAAAATCTGGAATAGCCTGCCAGTAGGAATTCGCCAGGCTAATACAGTGGAGCACTTTAAAAAACTACTGAAAACACATTACTTTAACATGGCCTTCTCATAACTTCACTGTAATTTAATCCTGACACTCTGTATATCCAATTCATTATAATAACTATTCATTCAAAATTTGTACTAACCCCTACTCTCTCTTCTGTTTCCTTTTCCGGTGTCCTATTGGTGGTGGCTTGTGCCACCACCATCTACCCAAAGCACCATGATGTTCCAACAATGATGGATGGATTAAAAGCCAGAAGTCTGTATAACCATCAGCATCAAGTGACTCCGTGAGAACCCTAACTACAAAGAGGACTATTTCATTTATGTTAGGTAGAATGCCCAAAGGGGACTGGGCGGTCTCGTGGCCTGGAACCCCTACAGATTTTATTTTTTTCTCCAGCTTTCTGGAGTTTTTTTTTGTTTTTTCTGTCCACCCTGGCCATCGGACCTTACTCCTTATTATGTTAACTAAGGTTGTCTTATTTTAATTTCTTTTTTGTCTTTTATTCTTCTTTTCTTCATTATGTAAAGCACTTTGAGCTACTTTTTGTATGAAAATGTGCTATATAAATAAATGTTGTTGTTGTTGTTGTTCCCGATGAAGAGGCGTATCCGCAAGAATTAAAAGATTTGTTATTTGGTGAAAGTGAAATCCACACGGCAGAGACACGAAGTGGCTGGTGCGTAGTGCGGGGGGGTGGGGGTGAGGGTAGGGGGGTTGGTGAGTGAAATGAGCAGGAGGCAAAGCCCCCTAGTTTTTAAATAAATAAGAGAAAGGTCCGACAAACACAACACTTACAAAAACTGAATAAACGCAATTGACATTTTATGTAGCCCCATGCATAATTTTTATTTAAGAAATTTGAGTGAAGCATTTTAAAGAATAACAGTGATAATAAGAATGTAATTACATGTACTACAGTAAATAAACAGTCTGGGCTTTGGCTGGGCCACCTACAGGGAATCAGAGACTTGTCCAGAAGCCTCTGCAGCGTTGACTTGGCTGTATGCTTCGGGTTATTGTCTTGCTGAAAGATGAACCATCACCCCAATCTGAGGTCAAGTGCACTCTAGAGCAGGTTTGCTTTAAGGACCACTGAGAAGCACCCCCTCAGCATGATGCTGCCACAACTTTGTTTCACGTTAGGGATGGGATTAGGCAGGTGATGATCAGTGTCTGATCTTTGCCAGACATAGTGCTTGGAGGTCTGCCCAAAGAGTTCATTTTTTTGTCTCATCAGACCAAAAAATCCAATTCCTCATGCTCTCAGAATCCTTTAAATGTCAAGTGTCATTTGGAAAATTCCAAACAGAAGTTAGCCTCTCTACCATAAACACCTGCTTGATGAAGCACTGCTGAGATGGTCACCATTCTAGCAGGTTTTCCCATCTCAGCAGAACACTTCTGAAGCTCTGTTAGAGTGGTCATTGGTTTCTCTGTCACCTGCCTTACCAAGATATTTGTTGTCCAGTAACAAGATTTGGCTGGACAGCCAACTCTAGGAAGAGTCCTGCTGGTTCCATAGTTTTTCTATTTCACAAATATTGAAGACACTATGCCCCCTCGGGACACTCAAAGCTTTTGAAATGGTTTCACTCCCTTGTCACAACAATTTGATCATGGAGGTCTACAGAGAGTTCCTTGGAGTTTATGGCTTTATTTACATTCCAACATGCATTTTAATTGTGTGCCTTTCTAAGCTATGTCCAATCAATTCAGTTTGCCACAAGTGCAGTCCATTGAAGTTCTAGAGGCATCTCAGAGATTATTAAAGAAAAGAGGATGCACCTGACCACCATCTGTAGTACTATGACAGAACGTCTAAATATTTATATAAATGTGAGAGATCAGGTTTAATTTTTAAAAAATGTTAAGCCTTTGAAAACATGTTTTCAATTTGTCATTTTAAGTTATTGAATTAAATCTACCATACAATAAATTGTGCGAAAGGGAAGAGGTCTTAATACTTTCCAAAGCTTGCTTCGCTCACCAACCCCGAGGTGGGTGCTAATCGCTAGCCACTTAACGGATCTGCTGCTTGTGTATGGGGATACGGATGTACAATTTAAACAGATTGTTATCTTCATGGTAATTGTTACATATGCATAATAGACCTAACTATTTTACAATACAGCGAATAATTAACCATAGTAAAAAATATTAGTAAAACGTAATAAATTGAAAGAATACTATGTTTCATGTTGCATTAGAGGTATTCGTTGTGTTATACATTTTTGTTCTGTTTGGCTTTGAAATTAACATACAAATACTTTTTAAACTTAATACTTTTACAGTAAAACTTCAGTAAAAACAATAGTTGCAATTTACTTTTCGTCAATATCGCATTGAATTTTGACTCTATGGTTGGACTTACATCGTGACAATGTAACGTATAATTGCCCGTGAGTGAATATCGTTTCTTTCTCTCTAATAAATAAACCGATTTTTTCGAATGTTTGTCCCTGTGATTTGTTAATTGTCATAGCAAAAGCTATTCTAACAAACTGTAAATGTTTTAATACGAATGGCATATCAAGATCTCCTTTGGAGTCTAAGGTTATGCGCGGAAGATGTACTACATTTCCTTTTTTGTCACCTGTTAAAATTTTACATGTCAGAATTGTTCGACCAATTTTGAATACAACTAATCTTGTCCTATTGCATAGCCCATCACTCAGACATAAAATACGCAATAACATTACGATACATCCTTCTTTCAACAGTAATTCGGCTGGTGGAAGACGGGATGGTGTTAACAGTTGTAAATATTCTACAGGATATTGTAAGTTGATGTTTTCATCTTCCACACGATCACCACCAACTGTTTCAGCATAGTCTATTGATATG
Organism: Erpetoichthys calabaricus; assembly: GCF_900747795.2. Lineage (NCBI taxonomy): Eukaryota > Metazoa > Chordata > Cladistia > Polypteriformes > Polypteridae > Erpetoichthys > Erpetoichthys calabaricus. The sequence goes on along the minus strand of NC_041401.2, from coordinate 68,827,447 downwards.
CATTTAACCAATCTGCCGTGTAACTGATCGACAATTTTCACGTTAATTCATTTGACTTCATTGTTTCTCTGTGCTAGGATTGCCCGTGGACCGTTCGGGATGAAATTCTTCAATAAGATTTGGACATAATAAGTCTTCTTTTATTGGGAATTTAAAGTGAGGAAAACATAAAAATGTACAAGAACTGAGAGCACAGCTACTGTGTCTGACAAAAGCATTCACAAGAATGAGAGGTGAGAGGACCGTGGGCATGGGCCATTAACCGTAAATGGTTGAGGGTGAGAGTTGAAAAAATCTCTTGGCAATAGTCTCGTCTCGTCTCAAGATTTTCTTTTATAATAGATATATATACTTGCCCCCTCCCCCTGGGCGCGTTACACGCTGGCCACTTCGAGTTTCTGCCGCTCACATTGTGAAAGGGGGGACTGAACGCACGCTAAGGAGATGCGGTCGGATCAGCTGCTGCCGATCTGCGTGTTCTGCTTGTCACTGTGCCCCATATAAAATTTTATATGAAGTGAAAATAAAAAAATCACAGGCTACTGTCAAAGAAATAAAAGTGATTTTTAAAATAACTTTCTTGGAAAACATATACAACTCCACTCTGAAACTACAATCAAAGACTCCTGCAGCACATCCAATTGTGAAACAAGGCATTTGGATTCCTTGCAGAGTGATTTCATTCTCAAATACAGTTTAATATATGAATCTTACAGAGTCACGACAAAACACATCACTAATTTTTAGACCAACCGTTTTGCTTTTATTATTTTTCTAAAAAAACAAACAAAAAAAAAACTAAATCAGTGGTTCCAATAGCACCATGGTAATAAGAAAAAGATAAACAAATTAAATGTAGAATAAGTATTTGAGAGATCTTCTCCAGTACAGTACATGAAAACTGCTTATATAGCTCTGCTAAAGTGTTTTATTAATAACACACCCTTCACAAGGAAAGAAGCACTTACATGTGATCCTAAAATAACGACGGGTATTGACGACAGGATGGAGAAGAGTCTGCGCCATATTGCAGATTCAGTTTGGCTTTTAATACTCACACGACATACTGCACAGGACACACTTTACAAAGGAAGATGGGAGCAGACACACACATGCTGCTCTTGTTGAAATTCTCAGCCGACTCTGCCTGTTATCACATGAAAGTTCTTACAATGGCTGGTGATCTTTTTCTACCCTTGTGTAATTTCAGCAGTACTTGTTGATGGCTAGTTACCTCCTGAGTAAACCAGGTGCTTTATGACTGAATAAAGTATGGCAACCCTTGATCCATCCCCTGCTGAACCCACTGGACTCCAGTGTGGCTCAGTAATGACTGATTACTTTTCATCCAGTCCCTGCGGGATCTTCTGCCTCACCTGCCTGTAGCATTTCCCTGTAAAATGTCTTTAGAGATACAAGGACTGCCATTGCACAGCGACACAGTCAACTTCCTGAGGCGCAGACATATTCAGTACAGTTCCATGGGAGAATTTCAACCCCAGCCAGCTGGAGTTTCCCCTTTTTGTGTAGTAATCCTTGACATTTGCTGAGCTTCTGGGGACCTTCCACACTATTATTAAGTATAATACAAATATTATGCCCCATTTTCTATTTCCCTGACTTTGATTAATCCAAAACCTGCTGCAATGTATGACTTCATCTGAAAACATTCCAATGACGTTTTTTTCATGATCCTGAACTTGTAAAGGCCTGGCAGCCCTTTTGGTAATTATTTTAAAACAATGTCCCATAATAAAAACAGATTGCTTCTAGTAAATAGGTCAGCCCAAATTTAAAATAGGTGGTTGATCCATAAACTCTATGGACAGTTCCAGATAAACAGTCTCTCTTTGAACAACTTCCTGTCTTCCCACCTTTTGAAAACTGTGTTACTGTGGCTCAGAAGGTGATATGTGCTTAAGTGTGCACATGGGTCTCAATGCCCAACAGACAAAGTAGTAGGAAGATCGCTGAAGGTCCCAAAGTCTTAAATGTATTTCTGTGGGAGCTGTCAAGGTTCAGGAAGGCCTTCTAAACAAAGGCTTCAAGTTTATTGCTACCATTGATTTTCACAAACAGTTTTGCTTCCTCTTCCTTTTGCTTCTTCTTTCTGCGGAGATCCCGACTGAACCAGATGAGGTAAAATGGCAAGCAGAACCCAAACATGCTGACTCCTAAAAGGCCGATGTTCACCTAAAAGGACAAAGCAATGCATATTAAACTCTCTCTCACTCCTCAGTAATCTTTGAACACAATGCCATGAAAAGGCTAACAGACTATAGAACGTGTCCTCACTTCGCTCCTTATAAATCATTCTACTGCCCCCCCGCCATGTGTTTTTGTTTGGTTGAATTATGTATTTTCAGGAGGACCCCCATTATGCTAGAATAATAGTCTCAAAAATATTAAAAAATGTTCTAAGAGTCCTAACTACAAGTACACACAGTTTCAGTTAGAGCATAGGTTCTATCTTACCCCTTGTAGGCATTTCTCCAGATCCATTGTGTTCATTGTTCATTAAAAGTCCCTGATATTTTTCTCCATATATTTTGGTCCTGTCCCCCTGTGTTTTTTTCCTTCTGGTGATCTATTGCTCTTATTTTATCCTCTTTAATGATAGTTCCTCTGTTATATATATCCTCTTGGATTTATTGTCCTTCAAACTGTCTTACCACCAAATTAGGATTTTCTCTCTGGGCACCACTGCTACTAAACTGATAATAGCATCAAAATGGAAAACCTCCCAGTGTCTTAATGTCCACTCTTGGAAACTAGCATTTCACAATTTAATGGTCTTGAACAATCTGCTTCACATACAGTATAAATAAAGCCGTATCCAAGTCTTTGAATTTCTGAGAAGATGCATCAAGCAAACTCAAGGTTTTCATATCTCACCACCCTTGAGGTAATCAATCCATGCGCATGGATAGGAAGAAGAAGGACAGAATTGAAATCTTTATTTATAGATGAAGTATGTAGTTATGGATATGTGTCAATATAGATTTATGTGAATATATGCATAATTATGCAGGTACATATATATGTGTATTTGATTGTTCATATTTACTGTACGTATAGTTGTGAGGAAGAATGTTTGAATACAGATATGTGTATGCGTTTGTATAGATCTGCATTTATTGGTTTCTTTTTTGCACATTTATTTTCTTTTTAGGTTGTCCTTTGACATGTCCTTGCCTGGCTAAATATTTCTCTTTCTATGATCTTTCTTAAGGTAGGGTAAAATAGTAGGGGAAGAGTTAAGGGGTTTGGTGGGTGAATGGATTTGGTAAGTTTTATCCATTACTTGTACAGATGGGTGGTTGGTGGGAGACCGTTTCTTGTTTTGGTTTCTCATTTATGTAATATTCTCACTGGCAATGTATTTTTTGTATTAAATAAATATCGCAAAAATCATTCATATTACTGAACTTTTATTGTCATTCTTCAATAAACAGGAAGACTCACATGAATATTACACATATTGCTATGGTACGTAGATGGGGGTCACTAGCAAGCAGTAGTCCTAATAGATGTTGTAGTTGTAGTGGGGCAGAGAAAAGATTTTTAATGGACATAAATTGTGAGACTGAAGCAACAAAGAAAATGCAGCATGAAGTTCTATACTCCAGCATGTCTATAGTGAGGCTCAGTTGGCCTACAGTGTTTTATTTTGCCTCTGTTTAAAATATTCATCACTAAATTTCATATTTAAATCAGTTATTTTGATTTATTTTAGACAATTTAGAAAATGTATTCAGGGCTGTAATGAACCCTGAATTATCACAACCACCAAGAATGCCCATAAAAGTCCAAATGGACTGAATGTTTACAGCAAGTGGTAGAAATGTTCATGGGCATTACAGGAGCAAAGTAACTAAAGAACAGGAGATTGCTTGTAAAATGTAGAGTCGTAAGGTTCAGACCCTGCTTAATGCATGTAGTCATCTTTTGTAACATGACTATCATGATGTCATGGGTCACATGATTCATGCATCACATGTCTAGCAACTACATAGCATCATTTCCAACTAGACACACAAAATGGTAGTAACTAATGAAAACCAAAAATACTAAATGGCAGGACCCATACAAGCAAATGAATAAAACGAACAGCCCTTTACAAGTCCAGTGACAAATTCTCAACTGGATTGACATCTAAACTCTGACCTGGCCACTAAAGGACATTAGCATTGTTATTTTTAAGTCATTCTTGTGAAGCTTCTTCTTTATGTTAGACATGTTGTCTTGCTGGAAAACAAATCTCCTCCCAAGGCACAGGGTTCTTGCAGACTCCATCAGGATTTGCCAGGATTTCCATCCATCCATTTTCCAACCCGCTGAATCCAAACACAGGGTCATGGGGGTCTGCTGGAGCCAATCCCAGCCAACACAGGGCACAAGGCAGGAACCAATCCCGGGCAGGGTGCCAACCCACCGCAGGACACACACAAACACACCCACACACCAAGCACACACTAGGGCCAATTTAGAATCGCCAATCCACCTAACCTGCATGTCTTTGGACTGTGGGAGGAAACCGGAGCGCCTGGAGGAAACCCACGCAGACACGGGGAGAACATGCAAACTCCACGCAGGGAGGACCCGGGAAGCAAACCCAGGTCCCCAGATCTCCCAACTGCGAGGCAGCAGCGCTACCCACTGCACCACTGTGCCACCCTGCCAGGATTTCCCTGTATTTTTATTTTAGTTCTTTTTCCTCACTACCTTCACAAGCATTCCAGAGCCTGCTGCACAGAAGCATCCCAAAAGTGAGATGCTGCCACCACCAGACTTCATGGCAGGAATGGTGTGGTTATGGTATTGTGTAGTATTTGGTGTGGGGTTTGGTCTGATGATCAAAAAAGTTACAATTTTTGTCTCATCAGACTGTAGAACCTTCTTCAAATTACCCATGTACCATTTGGTAAACACTGAGATGTCATTTGTTTGTTTGTTTTAAACTGGCTTTCTCTTTATTACTCTCCCATAAAGCTGTGACTGGTAAAGCACACAGTCAACAGTTGTTGTCTGGGAATTCTCTCCAGTCTCATCAATTGTGGTTTGCAGTTCCTTGTGGAAGGTGGTGAAAGTGATGAATATTGGGAACAAAAGTGTTTCTTTATATTCTTTATAATCCGAAAACCTCTATTAGTCAGCCTCAGATAAGGTAGGTACACTATTTTGACTATTTTTCTACTCTGCTAACGTTCTAGTTGATTAGAAATGCAAGAAAGAATTTCAACATACTATTTCTCTTTTTAAGTTTAATATAAGCAGTTTTTCTACATTTTGACAACAGGCGCCACCTTGTCTTTGATTAAGGAGTGATCAAAGGAGTTCTGCTATAATTGGGCATTTCAGCTCAAAAAAGTGAGCAATAATCTTACCCAAAGGGGATCTCCATTTAGAGGACCCATCATGGCCATGAACAGAGGCTGTTGAAGCAAAGCGAAGAGGGCACTGATCAAAGATTGCATTCCAGTCAGACTGCCAAACTGTGTTGAAGGATAACTACAGAACAAAGGTATAAAAGAAAAAAGAAATTCATTTAGTTTTAAGCAATGAGAAAAGGGTAGTCTTCATTAAATCATAAATTATAGATTAAATAATATTTTATACTTCATAATGAGGACTACGACAAAGCATTTTTATAAATAAATACAGAGATGTTAACTAAGAAGAAAGCTGAATTATCTTTAAGGTGCACCAGTCAGCTTATGATCAGTGTAAAAGCTGATTTATGCCTTATCTGTCCGCAAAGGTCAAAAATGTTCTGCAGCAACAGTTACATGACATGAGCAGGGCTGCACACTTCTCTTTTTCGTCATGTCATGTATAATTAAAATATTTTAAGTATACGGTACTGTAGACATGAATAACATTAAAAAATAAGGAGGACTTGAAAGAGAGACTAGTAGTTGAATTGTAAAGATACAGGAGTCTCTATGACTTTCCAATGCAAGGTTACAGAGACTGGCAGATGGCACTTAATCCAAAGAAAAATGAAGCACTTGTTCATTATGGGTGCATCTTTTTAAACTGTAGTACAAATTAAAAGGAAACACATAGGATAACAGTCTTTATTGTTATAAATGTTATTGCTTTTGTAAAGGGAATATCTGTAATAACTATTATAACTTTGCAGATATTGTACTATAAAAGAAAATACATAATCTTACAATTCCTCTTCCTAGGGCAGCAACAGATCAACACTGTGTTTAGCCACAAATCTGATGTTATTAACACACAACTTAAATAAGCTAAAAGCAAGTATAAAAGTCTGGTCACAGAGGTCATGTGCCTTTTCTAGGTGACAGTCTTTGTGTAAAGTACACCACAGCCCTAATGGTTTACTACTTCTAGCACAAAAACACACTCTGACATGTTTTCTAGCTCTTACACAGTACAAGTCCATTGTCAAATATAATGAAACTAAAGGGACGTTCTCATATTTGGGTAGCGATAGTGGTAACGTATTACCTCACCTCCTTCAATAACCCAGAAGCAGTTAGCATTGTTCCTAACTGTAGTGACAGAGACACAGTTTTATTTCCTTTAATTGGCTCATACTGAATATGCTCAATTCAAAACACACTTTTAAGCAGGGGTCGCCAAGTCTGGTCCTGGAGGACCACCGTGGCTGCAGGTTTTCATTCTAACCATTTCCTTAATGAGTGTCCTGTTTTTGCTGCTAATTAACTGCTTATAAATTCAGTTTAATAGAATTGCTTTTTTCAGATTTGTTCCCCTGAATTTCTTTCCCGTTCCTCTGGATTGCTTAATTTCTTTCCTTAAATGGCACCCATACAGAAATGAAATGTGACGTGAGGGAGCCAACAGAAGACCAACTAAGTTAGGGCCTTCAACTCCCTAAAACTTCACTCCAACCAGCTGCTTAATGAGGTGCCGATTCTTGTCGTTAATTAATCCCATTCTCTAATTTTGTGGTTTGTTGCTGCTCTTGTGGTGTATTAGCAGACATTTCCAAAATTGTTGATTTTCTCGTTCTAAGAGCACTGTTAAAATGTTTTGGGGACCTGAACAGATTGACATTCCTGAGACCTTAATCTTTCTTTATTTTCAGATATTGTATGATGGACACCAGTTGTTTTGGCTCATTTTGTATCTCATTATTGCTTGGCTGATAATTAAGGAAAAAGAAACAATCAAGGGGTCTGAATCTTCAAGAACAAGTCGATTAAAATTAGTTCAAAAGAAGTTAATTATCAGCAAAAACAGGTCACTCATTAAGAAAAGGGTTAGAATGAAAACCTGCAGCCACGGCGGTCCCCCAGGACTGGAGCTGGCGATCCCTGCTTTTAAGGACTAGAATGTGGAATAATTTGCAGAATGATGTATAGGAGAAAATATAAAGGAGATCTGTAAATGAAAATCATAAAATAGATGTTTAGAGGCAAAGAGGACTTTGTGATCATCTTGGTGAATCAAGAGAAGATTACTAAGGCCTTCAGTAAAAATGAACTGAAAATGATGGATGCTGTGAGAATGAAAGGATGACAAGGCAGTTAAAAGAAACCTTCCATCAGTTTGCTTTGCAAGCACAGCTGATAATATATAAATTGATAACATTGTAAATTCAGAATTCAGTATGAAAATGTTGCATGTGATTAAGAAGGCTGTGATTAAGGAAGTACAGGACACTAGTTTTAGTATTTTGTCGTGGGATTACTTTGCTGTTTTAGGCCAAGGGAAGCTTACTGTCACCAGCTCAATTATGAATTCTACAGTGTAGACAGAACACATTAGCAAAATGTAAGGCCATCTGTTAAAATTCAAAGTTGATTTCAAAATAGATCTTGTAACAAGTAAACAAAAGAGAAAACATGAGAAATCCACAACATCATGCAAAAGGAATCAATAAAATGTTCTAGAATAGATGAGTCAAAGCCCACATGTAAGTCCTAACAAAATGTAATGGGAGCTTGAAAGCAAACAGATGGCAGATTGCTCTGTTTTATGTAAGTAACAGACAGATGCAAGAATGGTTTATATTGCGTTATTTTCGCACTGTGCAATGAACTTAGATGTATTTTTTAAACCTAGGAAATTACTTTGACATTTGTTGAGTAAAATAATTGTAAACTGCAATTTTCTTTATATATAATACGCTACCATGGCTGTTCGTTTGTCTGTCTAGGATTTTAAATCACCTGTAGCTCGCAAACCATTTTGACCTATTGTCACGTAGCGTCTACTATCCACTTTCGGGGTGATAATTGACCTCCAAGGTTATTCCTCTTTTTATATTTTTATTTTATTTTATTGTAGAATCAACTCTCGGCAGTGGCCAGCAGGACGGCCGTGCGGCACATGTGTACGGGCGCTGTTCTCATTCCTTACCACTTTCACCGTCTCTTCCCCTACCTCTTCATATCTTAAATCATTCTTGAGGCAGACTTAAGTGTCAGCTTAAGTGAAAAATTAAACAAAACGTACTACGTAATTACAACAGAAACACTGACTTAATCAGTTTTAACGTGAAAAGATGCCGACGAAAGAAGAAAAAAAGTGGGCCGCTAGGGTGGAGAAAAGAAGAGCTGCTCAGGAAGCAGCAAGTGCATCAACCAATGAGCAAACAAATGCTAAACACAGAGAGAAAGAGGATGAAAACTAGGAAAGCTCAAGTCAAGTGTATTCACTACACATTATCGTGCAGTGCGCTGTTACTGGTTTATTAATGTTACCTGTTAGATCACCTTCATATACTGATGCCATTAAAGTTACAAATACATTTTCATATGTTCATGTATGTTAACAAATATTTTTCCCCAATATGCGTACATCTAATATATGTATATGTCAATTGTAACAAGACAGGGAGTACTTGCTGTAACTTGCCACACTCACTCTTAACACTGTGAAGGCCACAATATACTAAAAGGTGAATTTATTAAAGTAATCATTTAAGTATGAGGAGGGAAGACACAAAGCATTAAGTAAAATTAGCAAAAACAAAACCCTGTTACCTCTTCAGGATTGCCTCAGCTAACCTTGAATCCAACTTATACACCTCGGCAACTGAAGATCACTAAACCACTTGCTTACTCTTTTCCAGTCCCTTCTCCTCTCTCTCTCAATCCTGGCCCTCTTCTGCAACTTGAGCCTTTGCCCAAACTCTCCTTCCAACTACATACTAAATGGTACTTCGGGCTCTATAAGTCAGTAGAAGGGCCTTTATGTAAATCTGGAAGATTCCACCAGGTGGCAGTGAGAGATATCATCAAGGTGTGAAAATGTTCAGCTTCCTTGTGTTGTGAATAGCCTGAAAAATCCATTAAATTCCGAGGACACCTTGCCACAATACCTCCGAAAAGGACGGATGTTTAATGATTACATCCATCAATCCAGGGATGCGCCCATTCCAGCATGCATTGGGCACGAGGCAGAAACAATCCATGGACAGGTGACTACAAGCACAAACATACACTAGCATCATTTTAGCATCACCAAATCCCCATGGAGCAAACAACAAGAAGCTACTTGAACCCAGGACTTGTGTAGTTTTGGTCAGGGAATTGGGACCTGTATCTGAAAGGAATAACACGAGACAGGTCTAGGTAACACAGAAAACCTCCAGAGATGAAAGTGAGCACCATGCGTAATAGGGGAGGTCTGGCATATGCTAGTGTGGGAATGCAGGGGCTGTTATGTCCTTTATATGTGTATTAACTGCCCAAAAATTGTAATAGTTATGGACAATTTATAGACTGGGGGGGGGGTGTGAGGGTGGTTTACCTAAACAGAATCATGTCATACCTTCCCAAGACACTAAAATGCAAATGATCCAAAAGGTTATAGAAATATCTGATACTGCAAAAAGAGCAAGGCAAAGAGATACCAATAGGTGGCAGCACAGGGCCAATATCTGGAGACGCTTGTGCCAGGCTGTCCATTCCAGCTGCAATCCAGTAAATTCCACAGTTGACCAGTACTATGCCTCTCTCCAGTAGACTAAACACATTTCCTGTGTAAATTTTCTAGACCAAGGGAATAGGAAGGAAGGAGGCTGTCTTAGAATCTCAGCTCTTTAAGGAAACAGAAGGCTTAGACACACACCAACCCCACAGCCTGGTAGAGAGCATTCTAGCCTGGTGTCAATGTAGCAGAATTAAGGCAGACCCTTACAACAGTGGTGACACCAGGATGAAGTCATCTCACAACTAGACTTTCAAGAGTCTATAGAAACGTTTACAGTGAAGACTGAAATGGTAAAAGGAAGAGAGGCCACAGCTGAGAGAGACTGAGTGACTGCTGGTGAGGGGAAGAGTGTCTCTGTGTAGTATTGCAGTGGACACATGTAGGCCACCTCACCACAGGGAAAGAGAGAGGCCATATGGTGGTAGTTTTGGGGGCATGGGCTTCAGTGTTAGGATGACAAATGGCCTCCCAGTAAATACAGTATATGGCACCTCAGAGGGACCTAACTGCAGCACATGGAACCATTGTGCCCATCTAAGAGAAGAGCAGGAGAACAGCTCTATTATGCTTATATAATAAGGGGAAGCACTTTGTCCTTGACTTGAAAGAGCAGGGCTATATTGCTAATTTAAAAAATATGTAGCTGGGACCTGTCTTTGAGGCCCAGAGCTCATACAGAAGCCAGTCCTGACCCTGTCAGTAATTCTGTGCCTGAGATGGAAATGACCTGGACTAGGCTTAAAAAATACCATTAAAGTGAGATGTGAGCTTAGGGACAAGGCTAACTGACTACTGGAAAAGAACTTAGGTACAGAGAAAGAAAGGGGGGTGTGGGGGAATAGAGAAAAGCAGGAGGTGAGAACTCAGAGTGGTGGTGTGGTACTTGGGAGGTGGGCAAGTGGGGCTACGTCACAACACTTGAGAGACAGTGCAGTTACCCTTAAGGTATTTATACAATGGCTGTTGCTTCATTCTGTTTCTTTCTACTTTGTGTTATTTCTATGTATGATTAAAAACCTTTCCTTAGTAGCTGTAGCTCACTTTGCATTATCCCTTGTAAAATATATGGGCACTTTTATTTAACTACAAACACACACACATATTATATATATGCATGCTTTTGCGTTTAAGCAAACTTTGGAAAAATTGACTTTTAAAATAAATATTTGGCATACTTAACATCCTTGGTAACCACACCATTGTGTCATCAAATACTTACACAGCTGCATAAAGACCTCCAACAGCGGAATGGATAAATCCTCTAACAATTGTGTGCAAAATAAATGACAGAATCTGAAAATACAAAAAATAAAATAGTATGAGGAAGGGGGCAATAAATTAGCATTGATCATATTTTCTTGCATTACCATAACAAAAGGAATTATCCAATAACTTTTGCAGAATTCATTTGCCTTTTGGTATTAGTCCAAAATCACCACCAGGGGCCAGTAAAACTTAATTTGAAATGACAGTGTAAAAAATGTACTGTTGCTTAATAAAACATGCATGTCACTTATATAACACCATGGAAAATATAATATTACTTTTGGTAAAAAATGGTGAATGAGTGAACTTTTTTTTCAAAAAGATGTTGCCATTTAAATATGTTTCTAAGTGTTTTTGGAGGCACTTTTATATAAGATTTTTTTAACATAAACCTAGTGGCATCTCTTTGCAGGAATTAACTTTAATGCTGGAAACTGATCAGCAACTTTGTGACTGGAGCCATATTCTTCATTATGTCAACCAAGATAGCAGTAGACAGCACTAGGATTTACTCTGAGTGAGTTAAGGATGCCACACTTACTTGAAGGGGGAGACTAGAGATGACACAGGTAATACCAAAAAAAACCAACAGGAGATTGGTGAAAATGAAAGCCCGAGTAGCATTTGTAATTTTCTGGATTTGCCTATCCCTGCGTTTTGGTTGGGTGGAATCACTGAAAAAGAATCAAACATGTAATGTATATTATTGATAATACTTCATTTTTCACATAGGATAAAACTGTTAAAATGCTTCTTCAGATGGGGAAAGAATTTTTTCTATCAATAACTGCCAAATTCATTTGTGGCATTATTTGAGGAAGTACCCCTTAAAACATTAACCAATTTGCACACCTATTGCCTTTAATTCCTAAATTTTACTGGCATTGCCTATGGGTTTGCTAAAAAAATCATACACTTTTCTTTACACAGTATTTCCTCTGTGTACTTGCTGCTTTTCTTTTGGATTTAACTACCGCCTACCAAATTTTGTGTCTTTTGTGGATGAACCTTGTGTTTCACTTTGTTCATACCTTCTGTCCTCCTGCTCCTGGGGTGCAGTATTACCATCATCACACTCCTTGAGCTTCCAGTCCATAATGTAGCCAATTACAGGGGCTGTGATAAGGCACAGCAGCTGCAGAACACCGAAGATGGATGTATAGAGACTTACTAGAAAGGAGGAGCAAAAGCAGTATAAGCATCACCAATAATTAACAGATTTCCAAAAATAAATGTAATGGTCAAACATCTACAGTTGTTAGTCAGCAAGTAATATGACATAATTTATACATATAAACATATACGGACTGAAATTAAATAATAACTGGGTTACATTAGGTGCAATCTTAAAATCGTGGTGTGATAAGTTAGGAGAGATCTAAGTCCAACTGACCTACTACTTTAAGTAAAGCAAAAGTAATTGAAAGTTGAATTTTTAAATAATCACTTTGCTTGTGAATAACATAAAGGTCAGACATGATTTGTCTCCTAGTGGTTGGGTTTGAACCTTATGACCCTGTGTGAGGCGTTTTCCTCCCATGATTCTACTGTACATAGGCCCTGTTCACGTATGGACTCTGCAATGGACTGATACTCTCATGCATGCTAGGGACCTGTCTTGCACCCAAAGCTGCCAGGATATGTGCATACTCCAGTTAGTTTGAACTGAATTAAGGAGGTCTGTGATTATTATTTTAATGCGTGTTTTCAAATAATTTCAGCTGTTACAAACAAAAAGTTAAAATCAATAATGTTGCATAAAGGTTTGATAAACACTGCATAATCCATCCATCCATTATCCAACCCGCTATATCCTAACTACAGGGTTACGGACGTCTACTGGAGCCAATCCCAGCCAACATAGGGAGCAAGGCAGGAATCAAACCCCGGCAGGGCGCCAGCCCGCCGCAGAACACTGCATAACGTAAAACATAATGTGACTAAATTGTGTACAGGTATGTTTAACTAAAAGAAACAGCCTCTCCCAAATAAGGGCCAAATTAAATAAAAAATCCAGCCATTCTACTGTACAAGAATACAAAAACAAACTGAAAACACCCAGAACATAAATACAGTAAGAATGAGGTTCAGATTTGTGCTTAGATGGTTTACTCAGTATTTGCATTTTTTTATATCAATCTATACTATAATCTAGGTAGCAACGAACAGAAATAAGAAAATGAATACAACCACAAAAACAACAGCCAATTATTTAACAGCCACTCTTTGGGCTTAACCAGGCTGGACGATTTCTTTATTTTCACCAAGTTCTTGTTCTTGTTTTGAGTCAGATCAAATCTGCTCATGTCATTCCCTACTCACATGTGATGTTGTGTCTAAGACAAATATATACTGACAGAAAAAGAAACGCTTTTTGTCAGACTGAAATATTCTCCTTCATTGCTAAAATAACAGAAAAAAATGAGAATAATAGGAAAACAACCAGCACAACAACAAAAACAAAAGAAAGAAGAAACAGATGTCTTGCAATCCTTCTGTACCCAGTATGGCCGTTTCTTGTGGCCACCACTGCTGGACATCTCAGACAAACACAGCCAATAAATAACTGATTTTGCAGTTATGGAGTGTTATCCTAGTGCAGTAGAAGGGCCTGATGAAGATGCCAGCCATTATCTGTCAGAGGGATCTTTCTCCTGATATTTTGACCCATGGGATCCCAAAGGTGCTCTATGGCAGTGGTTCTCAAGTTCGGTTCTCATGGCCCCCAGCGGCGACAGGTTTTCATCCCAGCCCATTTCTTTTAATTAGACACCTTAAAGTAAGCTGTTATTTCACAATATTTACAACATGAAGCAGGAATTTAGGTTTTAGATTTCTAAGAATTCTTCCTTCCTTCTTTTAAATATGTACGTATTTTAAATATTTGGAGTACTAGGGTGTTGTACCGTGTTAGCCATTATGAATGTAGAGAAAAGCCAAGCAAAATGACACCTTTTATTGGCTAACTAAAGAGATTACAATATGCAAGCTTTCGAGGCAACTCATGTCCCTTCTTCAGGCAACATGTAATCCCAGGCTGGCATCATGAAGCCTGTTCCTCAATTATCCTGTCATTGAGGTGGAAATTGCATCTTCCAGTAGTTTCAGCAGATTAGTAAAAGATCTGAAATGATTTCTCAGATGGAGTGGTGTGATGTGTCAGTCCTGGTCTGCTGTGGTCACTTAAGGGAGACCAGATCTTGGAACGATCATCTGTCCTAATTATCTGCTTAGATCTTTCCAGCAGTCAGAACATAGAGGAGCAGCTTAATCCAGTGTCTGGCACACAACATACCTCCTGCAGCACACCAGTGGTTCTCTCCTTTGTTTATGACATGAAGGTGTTATGAAATACACATAAAAAAATTAACTACTTGTGCCCTTTCTTTTATTGTGACATAAGGTTTGAATTATTGTGTTTAAAAAGTGAACTGATACTCCACCCAGACCTCGGTGGGCAAAAGTTAATTAAACTTGCTTGCCAATGCCTTACTGCACAAATTACTTTGCTGATCAAAAGGCTAAAACAAATGAACGAGTTTTTGTGCAAGTACACAATCTATAATAAAGTATTCTCAGTCCAAATGATATGTTTCGTTTCTGGCACTGTATTTCACAGAATAAAACATTGTTTATATAAACACTAGGGGGCTTTGCCTCCTGCTCACTTTGCACACCAACTCCCCCTGGCCTGCGCTGTGCACCAGCCACTTTGCGTCTCTGCTGCTCTCGTCTGTGGATTTCATTTTCACCAAACATCTTAATATGTTTGCATGCTCAGTAATGTCCTATAATCCCGTCTATGAGTCCTGTGTTGCTACCATTACTGCATGGGTTCACTCTGGCTCCCCATAACCATAAACTGTAATGCTAGTTTGTCTCCTTGTTTTTCTTTCATGGCCATATCTCTTTAGTCTGGTTAGCAGCATCTCTATCCTCTTGGTAACAGCTGAGGATATGCTCTCACATGACACATACTCTTATCTTCTTGATATTTAATATTTAAGTAAACTTTCTGGTGCTTTCTTGGTTTTTCAGTCAAAGGTTATTTGACTTCAAACTACTTCTGTTCTGACTCTTGACTGTCTTGGTAATTTTCCCTCATGCACTACTGTGGGTTCAAGTGTAATTAAAAACTGAATGTGTGGAAGGAAAACACATGTGTAGGATATTGTTAGTCTACAGCCTGTTGACATGTTATGAATGAAAGTCCAACTGGATGAATGGACCGTCATTCAAACAACTTCTCATGTAAAAAATTGAACTGGATATTAAAGGCATATGATCATTTTAAATGTATATAATGACACATTTATTGAAGATGCAATAAGATCTTTTAGCCTTTTTTGCATTACTTATGGTGGCACATTATTTAGCACTGTTAGTTTGCATATTCTAAATTAGTTCAGTATGGGTGTGGTTGTGAATGCTTTGTGCCATGGACAAGAACTCCATTAAGGGTTAGTTCCTGCTTTGTACCCAGTCTAAAGAAGCACCAGCTTCTTGAAACAGTTCAAAAATAAAGGAATTATAATAAGGATAATCCCACTGATAATCCCATGTCACTGATATTGAGATCTGCACATTTCAAATGAACTCTCTTCCACATTAATTTACAGTTAGTATTCTTTACTGGTTTCATAGGAATATTCCGTGGTTAAAAACAGATCTTGTAATTTGTTTTATCTGTACTGTAATTGAACTGTTATTGTAATATTTTGATTATCCAGACATCCATTCATTTTCTTAACTAAGTTATACACAGCAGGTTTGTAGGGAAGCCGGAGCCTATTCCAGCAAGCTTTGACTGCATGGCAGTAACAATTTATAGACAGGGAACCAGCCCATCACAGGGTGAACACATACAAAAATTAGGGGCCAATTTAGCATCACCAGTCCACCTGACACACATGTCTTTGGATTGCGGGAGGAAAGCGACACAGGCACAGATATATTTTTAAATATCATTCACTTTTCTTTTTTGGAATTGTAAGTACTGAATTTAAGCAGAGTCCTCGATGTATTATAAACTCAAAGTGTGTTAAAACATTTACTCAGCTATGTATATAATTTAGTATAATGCACAAATATCTAATCTAACTATACTATATGACTAAATTTGACTAAATATTTTCAGTCTTACCAATTTTCATCTTTTCCTCTGTAAACACAAGCAGCACGGACGCAGCAATAAAGCCAAAGACACAGGGTTAATAAATTTGAGAGAGGGAGAGAAAGCAAGACATATTAGAAAGATTAATGAACATTAATCACATGAAAGGTATAGAAGAACTGCTTTTTTGGGATGCCCATCTTCCCAGAACATTCCATAAAAGAAATATTTTGCTCCCCAAAAGGCATTGTGTTTGATCACATTTAAAGATTTAGAGCTGCATGCATGCATACTGGCTCTTCATGCTGATTAGATACATTGTTGATGTAGAGAAACATTACATAAAGGACAGAATAAGACATAGGTTCACTTGAAAGGTAAAATTCTCTCCAAACTTAAGATGTTTTCAGAATCAAGATAACAGTCATTTGTCACATGCTCATTGAATCTGTGCAGCAAGCCTTCCCATATCTTCTTTGTAATAATAAATTACTATCATAGTCTATTTTTTTGTGCCAGAATAATGTTGATATTTGCACACTATTATTATACACTTCACCTTTCCCATTAGATTTCAAAGATGTCTATTTATTTTAACTGTTTGTGTGAGTATGTGTATCAGAATTCCCTGCGATGGATTAATGTCTCATGCTGCCAAACCTCTTTTTACCCTGTTTAGTGACTCCAGAAAATAAAAGAATGAATGCATAATTAGGCTTCAGTTATTTTAAACCATCCATTAAATTCAATGCTTTCCAAAAAAAGATTTGGATGTGCAAGAGGAATAGAAAAGTGCTGATCAATGGAGAAAATCTGTTAATATATTTTCAAGGAAACAGTGGATGTGCAGATGAGATAATAAGAAAACCAGGAAACAAAGTCTTTAAATCATTCAGTTGAAATGCTTAAACAACAGATGTAAGGCATATTTCCTGTAGCTCGCAACTAGCTCATTAGAAAACTAGTTCTAGAAGTTGAGGCATTTTATAGAAAAAATGTAATTCTGGAAAATATGTGGCTGGGTTCTAATCAACTATATTTACATATTTAGCTGATGTCTTTATCCAAGGCAACTGTCAACATTTATGATACAATTGGTTACATTTCTTTTGGTTTTCCAATTGGAGCACAGGCAGTGACTTGCTCATGGTCACACAGTGTCAGTACCAGGATTTGAACCCACAATCCTTAGGGTTTGATGTCCAAAACCTTAACTACTACACCACACTGTCATGCACACTACATTCAAGCAGTCCCCTTTAAAAGTGAAATTTCTGTTTAGGGAGAAATTAGAAGGAAAAGTTTACTTTTGTTTGAATCAACACAAATTATGCATGTATAATTCTGTTTGGTAAATGAAAGAAGCAGGATAAAACAAAATCTTGACATAAAAGTTAAGCCGAGATCTGCTTGTTTTCAATATACACTACAGAACACTAAGACACATTTTAGGGTAATAACCAACTTTGAGAGATTCAGCAAATAAGTGAATAAAATGATATTTGGACTGTGATTTATTAAACTAATGTAAACCATAGCAGAAACAGTTTAAGGTTAGGATCTGCAGAATCGAGGCAATATTATACTTAACCTCTCAGAAACAATATCCCAAATACAAAAACAACAATGCTATAAAACCTAAGTTGCTCTCAGACCATTTCCTAGAAATTTTCCAAACTTAGTTAAAGATTAGTCAAGTAAGTCTTTCCTTGGCTTACCTGTTTCAAGGTTTCCATCAACAAGAGACTCCAGAATGTTGTTCATGGCACCCATGTAGAAGATGAGGCGGAGCTGTGTGACGCACATGGTGATTAGACTGAGAAGGAATATGGGGCTGAAGATGCTGCGCATGAAAGAGGGTGTCGCTGTAAGAACAGAGGAAATATTTCAAGTTTAAGCTCAGAGAACTTCTTCTGCTTTTCTGCTTAATGGAAAGTTTTATGTGAATTTGCTAATTCTTGTTTTGACCATTTTAGGTACAAAACTTCTCAATGACAACTTTGACCCAGGAGAGACACATTAGCTGCAAGTTTCTTGCTTCTAGCAGAACAGATTATTAATTAAAAGAAATGTTCTGACTCTTATTCTTTCACATTAGACATAAACAGTTTATAGTTTACTTTCTGATAAAGTCAACAATATATTTTTTTAATTTAAATATTTTTTTCTTAGTTATAGTTCAAAATATTTTACTGAAACATTTCCTCCATGAAGAACACAAGAGTGCAAACAGTACAAGTCTGCTCTTGGCTATGTTATTACTTAGATCTCATTGTTCATTGGCTACAGGTTGGTGGGGGGGGGGGGGGGGGGGCACACACACTCGATATTTTTGAAAAGCAAATGATGCAAAATGAAGTAACTGAAGTAAAGAGAATAAATTAACTAAATACACCTCTGAGCACTACTGTAAGCTTTTTTTGGAGTTCCATACAAATGTCACAATGTTTTGAGTTTGCAGACAGAAAACATGGGCAGGCATTATAATTATATAAGAAGCTCAATTAACAGTAGGGACTGGCTACAAATTAAGAGACCAGTTGGAGTGAAAATTTACATCCAATGTGACTATCCAAGACCAGAATTGCCTATGCTTCATGAAAAACCTTTAGCTATTCATTATGCATTACACCGTGTATATGGCTTTCAATTATAAAGTACTACATACAGAAAGAAAGAAAGAATAGGACAGAATAGGCTTAATCTGTTTTTAAGTGTACATTTCTATAGGTAAGAAATCATTAAATTGCCTTTCTTTAAATCATTTTTAAAACTTCCCCTGCCAAATTTAAACTAAGAAACTTATTGACATTTTATTTTTCCCTAGTTCTTTATGTCCTTTGTGAACTATTGCCTGTTAAAGAGGCTATCATTTATAGCGGTGTGTTTTTGTAAGCCTGTACTTTTTACCTCATGATTAGTGCTTCTTACCTTCAGCTTGTGGTTCACACTTGACTTCAAGATCCACTGTGGACAAGCATAACTTGTTGCCATCTTGCACAGCCAGCTCCTTGGGTTGCTGCTTCATTGAATTGCCAACACTCAGTCTTCGGCCTACCGTGGTCACTTGCTTGTAGAACTGTTTCCCGGTGATTTTGTGGTCAAAACCCAACCAACTGAATTTAATTTTGACCCTATCAGGTGGAAATACAATATAACATATTACATTAAATACACTACAGTATAATACAGTGACCATAGTGACTTCACCATGTCTGAACCTTTTCTTTGCAACCATATTATTGTAGAGCTAATTAATGCATAAATTAAAATAGCATTAAGGCTAAGCAGATATTTCATGTCAGAATTGTTCTGGTCATTTAAAATGAAAATATGAGGTAATTATTTTTGTACATAAAACTGAAGAAATCTTTACAGGTACAGCATGTAGTTTTTTCAAAAAAAAACATAGGTTCCTGCTATATCTGTCAGTATAGACAAGAATTTCAAGCATCTTTTCTTCTCAAACACAAATTCATTTCATTAATTAGTTATTATACTCTGTGGTAATGAAAACTAACAGCCCAGGGGCCTCATGTATAAACGGTGTGTATGCACAAAAATGTTGCGTAAGAATGTTTCCACGTTCAAATTGCGATGTATAAAACCTACACTTGGCGTAAAGTCACGCACTTTTCCATGGTACCTCATACCCTGTCGTACGCAAGTTCTCCGCTCAGTTTTGCAGACTGGCGGCACCCAGCGTCAAAGCAGTACTACTGTTCCTGTGTGGTTACCCTTTCTTAGATCCACATCCACGACGGCGGCTTTATCAGATACACTGAAATTAACCGCATATCGTTCATAAATTTAATGCATCTGATTGTAATTAACCTGTAACAATATAATGGTCCACAGAATGGTCAAACTATTCTAAATACCATAACTGCTTTAGCGTTGTTACTCTCACTGCACCTTCGTTTTCTTCTTTCAGCTGGTCCTGTTAGGGGTTGCCACAGCGGATCATCTTTTCCCATATTATTCTCACTGCACCACTCAGAGTATTTATATCACTGTATCTGAGTGTGAATCACAGATCTACAGAGATTGGAAAGATAATTATCGGTATACAGCATCAAGCACTTGCTGCCTTAGCCATTCGCTATTTGAACTACTCTCATCCGACCAACGCTTCACAGCCTTTCCTGTTCGGACCTCGCGGTTCACAAACAGTTTCATCCCAAGAACTATACACGCACTCAATCAGTCCATCAAGTGCTCCTTGTAGAACTGTTTGTACTTGCAAGTTACCGTGAGGTAATTGTACTTATGATACAGTTATAATATTGCACAACCTGAGCCACTTTATAAAGCGCATATTTACATATGATGACGATATCATTTTTAAGATGAAATGCAGCAAAATATGTTGATTATATTATACAGATAAAACTTTAACTTTAACTACACGGTGCCACAGCGCTAGTGAGCTTGAGCTTCGTTCACGGATTGTTCCTGCCTCACGCTGTATTCATGCTGTGGCTGGCACAACACTGGAAGGATAGATGGATAGAATAATTAAACATTACGAAGAAATTTCGATGTTCCTTAAAAGTTTTGAAGAATTGGCGTTCTAAGCTTACAGATGGCTTAACGTCTATTACAGAGCTGATTGTGTGGCGATTGGGTATTTGGAGAAAGAAAAGTATGGACAGGAATTGGGGGTTAGTACGTTTGAAAAAGACAGAACTTCTGTAATAAAGCATTTCATTGAAGGTCACGCATGGCGCAGCAAGCATCTTGCTGTAAGACATGAACAATCACTGCGCCACCGTGTTCCCATGTTTAATAACATGCTTTAACTTCATTTCATTGAAGGTCACGCATGGCGCAGCAAGCATCTTGCTGTAAGACATGAACAATCACTGCGCCACCGTGTTCCCATGTTTAATAACATGCTTTAACTTGTATCATCATGAAAATGATATCACGTATACTTCTCAGTATTTTAATTATTCAGAGAGCTGTAATATTACGAACTTAATGGATTCTGTGTCCTGACGGAGGAAGAGCACGTAGTGATTCAGGCACATAGAGCACATATAAGATCAAATACACAACAAAACATTTAATGTGCTACTTTGTTACGTTGGGATTTGAGAAACTAGTAAATTTAACGATTTTAAGATGAAGTTTATGATGTTCTACTTTAATGACAAAATAAACTACGTGACTAAAGTGGAAATTTCGAGATTAAAGTTGACATTTCGTGCTTTTTTCACACTGTGTGCCTTTTTTTTCACTGTACCCTAATAAGCTTTCATATGACACTCAGACGGTGGGCTACGAGTCGCCTTTTCACGGCGACTTTGATATGTAACAACTTTTTTATTTCGGCACTGTGCGACTTTGTGAACTTGAGCTTTCGAGTTTCTCCGACATGCTATGTCACTCGATCAACTTCCTTTTTTTGCTTATATAACTGTTTAAACCAACAAATAGTACGTTTTTCTTTGCCTCCATTTGGTATTCGCTGAAATTCTTCTATTTTTCCTCGTACTTTTACCATTGCCTTTTCACAGAACACTGGGCTTAAGGGCTATTTATATTAATTTGCATATTCAAAGAGGCGTAATTCTGGGAGGAGTTGGGCGGGACAGCAAGCGCGTGCACGTTCGTTTATTTCCACGCTGAGCGGGATTTATGTAGCAGAAGAGCGCGGAAGTGGGCGAACGCACAGATTCCTGCATCTGGATTTTTCTGTGCGTAAGCACATTTCGGCTTTTGTGCTTACGTCATGTTATAGTGCGAATTCTACGCACAGCGTTATGCATGAGGCCCCAGGTCACCAGGATCAGTAATAGAAAAATGCTGATGTATTAGATCTTGTTCTAAGTGAATAGAAGATAAAAAGGAATTTGCAAGGATATCAAGTCTCATTTACTAATAAGACAACTCTATTGCTATAAGAAAAAAATGTTATATGCTTTATGACAATATGTATTCAATTTAAGCAAACATGCACTGGTAATTCTTTCTGGGCTTCTAGTTATCTGTGGATTATATGTAGCATTGTAGCTCATTAAATTCAGACACACAGTAACATTACCATTTTGTATCGGAATACAACTACGAATGCTACCTTCAAATTGAAATATTCTGAGTAAAAACTAAACAATTAGTATATCAGTTTGAGTTTGAGATTTAAACAGATGAAAAGCAATGGCAGTACTTTGTTACTGTATAAAACTACAACTCTTAGAAGAATTTATTCTAACTGCTGCATCATCATCCCATTCATCTTTCTACTCATTTCTAACCCATTTGTCTAGTTTAGGCTCACATGTAGCAGTTCACTTTTCTGGCAGTACTAGGCACACATTCACTCACACTGGAAAAATCCTCTTTAGACTTGCCGATACGTACAGATCTGGGATGTGGCAGAATAACTGGAGTACTCAGTGGAAAAATCTATGCAGATACAAGTAACATATGTAAACACCTAACACCATTGAACTCTGGAACTGTAAGACAGCAGCACTAAATAATTCTGCCACTCACCCACAAGTCAATAAAGTATAAATTACAGGCTATTACATCTTTCTGAAAGTTATAAAGAAAGAAGTGTTGTACGGGAATGCAAAGGAAGCATATTTTGCATGGTAACATTTCACAGAAATCCCACAAAAACTAAAACTGATACAAGAAATGTTTATTTTTGTCATTAAATTTACAGAGATAGAGTATACGTATGCATGTTTGTGCATAGTACTGCTGTGACTTACGTGTAGTCCATATCTTCTGGCCCAGGGAAAGGCTCCAGTGGCCAATTAAGGAAGCAATTGAGGAAGACAAGTCCAGCACAGCCTGCCCATACCAGTAGAATAGTGATAAAGGTGACACCCAAGTCATAGATGACCTAGAGATGACATCTGTTACATTAGTGATTACATTCCTTGTATATTGATGGTATACTGCATTAAAAGTTTCCATTGACTTTTCGTAACATCTTGTGTAATAAAAGAACTTGGTATTTCATATGATGACTTAATCTATCTATCTGTTGAGAGTTGCTGAGAAGTAAAAATACATTTATAGTTCTGAGGCAGAGAACAGGTAAAAGAACAACTGGAGATAGGGTGTTGGAATTGGTTGAAATGGAAATGAGTTAATGGAAGTGAATTGGGGTTAGCTTGTTTCCATCTTTCCTTAAGAGGTTGCTGGAAACTACAGGTGTTAGCCTTGCACAGGAAAGGCTACCAGGTTTAAAGGGGTGACAAGTAGAGGAAACGTAAATGAGCAGTACGTCAAAACCAAATATCTGTCCTATTGAACTTCAATACCCAAATCAAAACCCATAAATTGTAGTAAGAGTAATCAAAGCAAAAAATTCAGAAATGGGAAATCTTAATAGCACAACTAACACATAGATAAAGATAGATTTCTTTTTGATATTCACTAACTCAAGATAATGACTCGTTTAGATTATAGCACTTTCTTGACTATAGTTCTTGTTTTGCCCAATCACAAAGTTTCATCCAAATGACAGGCCAATAATAGCCTTAAATTTTAAGTTTCTGGATTGCATATTTAACTCTTGCAACTTGTACAAATAAACACATTTTTAAGTGAGTTCTGCTTTGTGAGCCTCTGTAACCCACAGCAGAGATGCATAAAAGAGGTAACATCAGATTAGTCATGTGAGTTTTAGTCGGAGGTTTTAATAACAGCATTAGCTACTAAGAGTTCTTTAAAGAAAAAGGGTTATTTATAGAAGGAAGATGTTTGTCTGCACAGAGTTAACAGGTAAAGGCAGAGCCAGACGGACAAGCAATCTAATTATGCTTGACCTCATAATTTGTAGACTTTGTATATTAAGGAATAAAAGCCATCCACTGTCACATCTAACTTTACCAAAAACACTGAATAACTATCAGGTGAAAAGCATTGAGGACATAAAAAATACAATAGGAAATATAGAGAGAGAGGACGCAATCTGTAAATATTGAATATAAAGTATAATCAAGATAAATTTTAATCTAAAAATGTAAGTATTTAAAAAATATTAAAATAATTGTAGGATTGGCTGTACCTTAATCCCTGGAAATGTGACAGCAGATGACGCATAAGAGCCAATCATCAGGGCAATGAAGGTAGAGCGCAGATCACCAAACATGTTTGGAAGCTGGAGAAAAAAATATATATTAAATTTATCAGAAAAAAACATGTCACTCAACCTTGTCACACAGCAGCATGTGAATGAAAGCTGATGGCATTTGTTAAATGGCAACCAAACAGACAGATAGATAGGAAGAAAGATTGCACTTTATTGATGTCTGAGGGGAAATTTACTTGCTACAGTAACACATAAATTATAGTGTGTAACAGAAATATACAAAGTGCAAACTACAGTAGTAAGTACAAGATCCAGAACTATACATGCAATATAAATATACAAATATAAATTAAAATATAATAATGTCAAGGTAAGGAAATACAATTGTTGTGACACTCCTCCCAACTTCATCAGCCTACCATTCCCAGTTGTCTTTCTTTCAAGCAGATTTAACTTTGCTATGTCCAATGACAAACTTTTTGAAATTATTTTAATATCATTAAACAAACAAAATAGAATGCATTTTAGGAAACAATTTAGAGAACGAAAGGGCTCTCTCAGAGTTTCCCTTACTCATTCACTTTTTACTTAAGAACGAACACTAGTATCCTGATTTTGCCAAAGACTTGCTCTCATGATTCTATACTTCATCGAATATCAGATATTGAAATATATCCCTTTAACCAAAAAACGTATTTTATTTCCTTACTAAAGAAATTACAGTCCAATATCCATTAAAATTAGATGCTTATTGGTGTTTAATTGGGATGCCCATAGGGACAATAAAAATTGTGAGAAGGGTCCTTCACTAAATTTCAAAATTGGCAGTGAGGTCCGTGTCTTCACTTACTAGCTGCCTTTGTGTGAACTAACCTTGTAATAGACGTGCCAGTTTGTGACCGGCAGTTAGGGGTCTCTTTGTTCAATTTAGAACAGTACTCAGAGTCCAACCCCAAAAAAATAGAAAAAGCAAATTTAGATTTCTTTCCTATGGCTCAGGGTCTATTTCACAAACAGTAACAAAAGCTAAATAATAGACTTTCAAGTTTACTGTTTTTTCCTGATTTCTCCAAACATTGGAAAAACCCTGCAGCAGGTCATTTCTCACTCCAAGGGTAGGATCATCGGAGATGTTTCTCTAGCTTCTCTCGTAACCCATGCCTCCTCTTTTCATTTGAAGCTGGCTCATCAAAGTAAAAGATCTGATTGCCGCCAACTTTCACAGTGAAAGTACAGGATGTTCTGTGCATACAGCTGTCAACAGAGCTAACAGAAGCCATGGCAGCTGATCACTACCATGATAAAGAGAGGGAGCTGCACAAGGAAAATGAAACAAGGCGGACGGTTAATTTATTATTATTAAAGAAAAAAGATTTCATAAACTGATATGTGTAAGCCTTCAGTGTGATTCATGACAAATAAACAAACCAAGGCACTCTTGTTAATTTTTTCATAATTTTCCAACGGAGCATAGTAGTAGGGTGTTGTACCGTTGTTAGTCATTATGGATGTAATGAGAAGTCAAGCAAAAATACACCTTTTACTGGCTAACTAGATTAAATATGCAAGCTTTCGAAGCAGCTCAAGCCCCTTCTTCTTCTGCAGAAGGGGACTGAGTTGCCTTGAAAGCTTGCATATTGTAATCTTTTTAGTTAGCCAATAAAGGGTGTCGTTTTGCTTGACTTCTCATTGCTTCCAATAGAATGAAAATAGATCCCTTAATAATGGAACTGTCACCTTTTTATAATTTTGCAGAACACCTGAAGGTATTTGAAAGGGTTTGTCATGTAATACCTCTGTATAGCTTTGCTTTAAATATCTTTCTGCATTCTCTCTATTTCCAGTCTTCTTTTGTTAAGTTGTGAAATAATCAGTTACAGAGTTTCTACTGCCTCAGCAGATATTATCCACCTTAATAAAAGGACAAGTGTCTGTGTATCTGCCTGGTTGCTAGTGCTTGGAGGAAAAAATTTACAATACACCAAACATGTAGAAGAAGGGTAAAGAAAAGATAAAAAATCTAAATAAGGGTATAAAAATAAGAAAACTGGGTCTTATCGGCCCATTCTGTCATCCAGCATTTTATGGTGGCAACAGCAGCATGGTAGCAGTTTTCTTCAACCCATTTGGGGCATAGTGAATAAGGTTTATTGCTCTAATGCTAATGACTAATAACTTTGCTTAGTGGGGAATATATGAATGTAAATAATAATAAATTGATGTGCATGTCGGGAAACCAAAGCCCCAATATGACTAGGTTACTGTCACTACATCAGGAAGAGGAAAGAGGAAAAAGCTGCCTCAAATGAAAGGAATCAGGTGCTTATTATGATATCAGACCAAATGGACAACTTGTGTATCAAATAAAAAACATGAAGTCTACGTTGATTACTTAAATTTCAACTCATAGCACAGCTAGTGTTCAATTAAATGAGAAGATACAAACAGCTTATAAAAACTGCACTAACAGTGTTACACTGCAGTGCTGGGAATAGAATGCTTCTTCTACGCCTGGAACAAGCAGTCCAAAATGAAATCATACATTGTCATATACAACACTACCCCTGAAATGTATTAACTGTCAGTAATGATAGTGATTAAGAATAAATTCTGGGTGGCAAGTGAAGATGTTGTTACCTTTTTATATATATTTTAATGTTTTCAAATTCACATAAATAAAGCATTATGTTATTTAGAACTTGTTTCACCCTATATCTTTATGAAATTTAAAATTTCAGCCTGAGGCTAGACACTGTTTCCAAAAAGACTACCAACAAAAACAAACATTTAATCTTATATAGCACTTTTCTATAGTAAATGCCATCTTAGTGTACTTTACTGGTACAGAGTGTGATGGAGCCCTTACCTGGCCGGGATACCTTCTTAAAGGAAGGACCGGGGGAGCAGATATGCACAGGTCACTGCCTCCCCTAGAGCACTAGATGGCAGCCCCCTGGGTTGCAGCAGTACCTGGGATTTCAGTAGAGCTCCATGGGAGATGGAGTTTGGCGAAGCCATGTTGGGTTCTCTGGAGGTCACTGGGGGAGCTGCAGAGCCCTACTCTGTCAAGCTTCTGCCACACCTAGGAGTTCTTCTGGACCTCACTAACAAGCCACCTGGAGTACTCTTAGGTGCAGCATAAAAGGAGCCACCTGCCTTCCATTTGGAGAACCAGAGTCAAGAGGAGGAGGACAACAACAACAACAACGATGATGATGACAATGACGAGTGGAGGCGGAAGGATCCAGAAAGAGGAAGAGAAAGAAAAGAAGGCAAAGTGCTGTGTGCTGCTTTATTTGTGGTTAGTGCTTTATTATACTGTGCATTGTTGGGAGACGAATGGAAAGCGTTTTCCATATCAAAATAAAGCTGTGTGTGTTGTTGGACTTGTGCCTACTGTCTGTCTGTGTTGGGTTTGGAGAGCTGGTGTGTCCAATGGAGGCCACAAAAGATACAGTAAAATTACATTTTTTTTTACAAGTAGCAGACAGCCAAAATAATAAGTTGATTAGGGTCACACTGTCAGAGAGAAGTGAGAATGAAACTGGCCACGTTTTATGTTTAAACATCCATGCCTTAGCCACTAGACTAAACCTCATATGAATAATGAGCAATCCCTGAATGAACAATACAATGTAATATGAAATGGAAAAAAAGAAACATTTCTCTGTGACATTTGTTTTCCTTAGATATTGTCAATAGTATTTCTTTAGATGACCTTTGCAGTTCAAGTTTTAGGTACTCCTCTGGATTGCTACCTCAAGTTAACACATACAGTAGGTAAGACTGGTGACTGCTGTATTATTGCTAATTTTTGGGGTGTGTTCCACCAGTGGTGAAGGATTAGGACAATAGTGAGTGGATGTGGTGATTATGGTGAGCGTTTACATAAGAACATAATAAATTCTGTAAACAAGAGGAGACTATTTAGTTCCTTAAGCTTGTTTTGTTAGGTATTAGCTAACAAAACAAGCTACGTTAAGTTGTCCTTACATCTGATCAAAGTGTTTCTTTTTTAATCATTTCGGCCTCTGTGACAACTACATTACTCTAAAAACCATGTTAAAATTTTACTTATGAATGCACTTTCCTTTAACTTGGTTTTGTGGTGAATGTCTGTAATGTCAAGTAATATTCTCTATTAATCTGTATTACTTATTTTTCTGAAGAAAAATTACCCTGTTTTCAATTCTTAAAATTGTTTTATTTTCTCTTAAACTATTCAACCATATATAAATAAAGGAAACATTTTCTAATTATGAACAGCACATTGTACAGAAAACTCTAGACAATCTTTCACAATATTATAGTAAGATCAATGTAAATGGATTCAAAAATGAGATGAAGCAAGTTTAAAAGATTGTAAGGCAAGGACATTTTGTGACTGACAAAAAAAATAAATATTGTGCTAGATGATGGTCAAAATTAAAAACACTTTTTTAAGGAGAAAGCATCTTATATGGGCCTGCAACAGCTGAAACTAGAAAAGAAGTCAGTTTCAGATCATCTAGACTGAGTAAGACAAAATCCATGTGTGTCACGAATATTCCTAGTTAAAAGCATGTTTTCAGTTGCAAAAGACTCTTTCACAAAGTACAATAAGTTAAGCTACCCAACTACTGTTGACTGACAACAAACCATTTGTCTTGATGGTGGTTTGAGATGATGAGCTGTAATTACAAAAAATAAAAACATATTCCAACATTTAGCACATTAAGGCACAATGCCAAAGTCAAATGAAAAAAATGTTTTGGCAGTTGTAGGGTTGTGTGTTTTTAGACAATCACGCAGTTTGCTCTCTACTGATGTAGTGCTCTGAAACAGTTTGTTGTTTACTTCCTCTACAAATACAAAAAAATCAAAGCCAATAGTTTGGAAATGCTAAAAAACACCCTTGATGGCACATTGTGACCTATAAAAGATCATGGATTGGTTTAAACCGCCTTTCCCAAGGTTTCTTCCATTTTTTTCCTACAAGGGTTTTTTTGGGAGTTTTTCCTTTTCTTCTTAGTGAGTCAAGGCTGGGGGACTGTCAAGAGGCAGGGCCTGTTAAAGCCCATTGTGGCACTTCTTGTGCGATTTCGAGCTATACAAAAATAAATTGTATTGTATTGTATTGTTCAGAGCAGCAGTGTGAAAGGATAAATGACAAATGTGCAGGCATACACACCTTATTACTGGATATTAATCAAAAACTTGTATATACACACACATCATAAAGTATTAATAAATAAGTGACAAGGATTAAATTAAACATACACGTATAAATGTGTACAGTATGTGGGTGAATTTACATACTGTTTATGTATGTCTACTGATTGTTCCAGATTGTGCAAACTGTAATCCTGTGCCTCTCCAAATATGCCAGTTTTCAAGTGACTGTTCTTTGCTTCTTTTTTTTTTAACAAAATACTGAAATATAGTTTTTGTCCGTGAAACACATTTTGGCCTAAACACATATGTGTGTGTGAATGTCTTTGTCCTTTAAGAAGGGGTGACTCTGAACTTTAAACATAAACACTGTCAATACCTTTTAATAAGAGCTAAGGACACTGCCTCCTAAATAACTATGTTGAGTAATACTTGACTGGTGTGCTCAGTTCTCCCCTCCAGGCACACAAACAGCTGGAGGATCTTGAGTAACAAAAAGCTGATCACATGTTGTTTTTCTGTTGGGGGAAGGGGACAGGAGAAGAAGGCAACGTCAGCTGTTGGTTTTATGTGGATGTTGTTTTTCTTCTTGGTGAATTTAAACAGACCTTTTCAGTGTGTTGTTATGGGCTTTATTGCACACTCTACAAATCTTGAGGAACATCTATAGATGCTGATGTGTCTCAGCTATGCACTGATTTGAAGCTGCAGACTCAGGGACCTTGACTTGTTCAAACAAGTTAGTAAATACCATTAAGATAGTGTTTTTTCAAAATTTCTACAGCATTGGATTTTTTTTTCATAATTCAAGGGTTTAATTTCCCAGAGTGCATTATCTCTTTTCACAATTTGTGTGTGGAATTATCTTTTTCTTTTACATTTATTATTTTTAGAATGGAAAAATTCACATTGCTGTAGGATTATATAGGTTTACAGGGTCATTATTGACATGTGTACAGAGTGCATGAAATTATTATTATTAGCATTGTTGTTATTTTTGATTTAGCAAATGTTTTTACCTAAAGTGAATTACAAAATTTGTTACAGTATGTTCGAGGGCTTGACAACATATCCACAGTTCTTCAGTCTGTTATCATTACACTACATTATTGGTAGTTGTTTAATTATTTACAAGATCTGCTACATGCAATTTCTAAATAAAAATCACTTCTTATAAAATAATGATTTTCATTTTATTTACAGCTGAATAACAGACAACATGTCTTAAGCTTTCTGAAAATCAAGCCAAAGCTTCAAAGCCTTTGTATTAACCTTGACAGCAAAATATATTTGACAATTCTGTTTAGTCAGTAAAGTGACCCTTAAATAAGACTAACCATCAAAGAATAAATCTAGAATGGCAGCAGATACACAGCAGTACAAGAAGGAGAGTAAACAAATTCCTCTTCCTTCTGTGCTTGCTGCACACTGAGATCTGAACCTCAGAAAGCACTTAGCCTCCTTGAAAATTTCTGCCACTCAGACTGACTAAAAACAGATTTTCAGAGTGATGGCTGCACCTAAAATATTTCAGAACTGGCTGCAATCCCATGGCAGCTGCACTTCAGACAAGAGAAAAGACAGAAGTGTCGCCTCGCTATCAAGCAGCCATGGAAAACAAACGTGAGGGAGGGCCAGTAGCGCCTTGGCTGATCCCGATATCAGGCGTCAAGTTTCTTAAGAGTCCAGCTACAGGCAGAAGCAGGCGTCCCTAACTGACCTGATGACTGCACATTTTATACCTTAAAAGTCAGCCTTACATTTTGAGAAATAAACAAAGGGGAAGTTACATACCATCTTTCAAACAGTAAGACACACAGGACTCATTCCTAAAATATGTCTTCTGAACAATTTGATAAACAGACTGCTGAAACTTTCTTTTAGTAAACATAAAAATGAATGCAATCCACTTAATACATTTTGTAAGCCTCTAAATGAAGCAACCTATTACTTTAAAAATATTCTAATAATCTATTACCACACACAAAAAACTGATGTTTTTTAACTTTACTGTATATTTAATGTAATATATTTATTAAATATTCTACCATTTTGTCTGAGGCTGGTTTCTGGCTTGCATTCAATGCTACTTAAATCCCCCTTACCCCCCCATAACACACACACACACACACACACACACAAGTTCTGAACTGAATTACACATCTATATATATAATTCACTAAGCCGCCGCCTGCGTAAGCAAGACACCCATGGAAGCACGCAGGACGGAGCCACGCCCACCAACTCTAAGACCATCGGATACGACGAAAACTCGCAGAGTCACGCCCACCAACTCGGACACAGCAACTCACAAAACACGGCGTCATTCGCGTTTGTCTCTGCTACAGTCCACATGCACCTCTGAGCCATGTTGACTTTTCATTATTCTTTTCGGTTACGACGCACGACTGCGTCCACCATCGCAAACTGTTTTACAAGCCATGGTCTTAGAGTTGGTGGGTGGGTCTCTGTGAGTTGCTCTTGCGAGCAGGTGCATGACCAGGCGATGTGTACGCTTCGAGAACGAGGGTGGACGCGGCAGGACCATCCAAGAAGAGGCATGTTTATCATGGATGTGAATCGCTGTATGCAGCGTGTAAAACATGGGATATGCACGATATAGCCACGCCCGCCAACATTAAGACGATGGGATTTGCCGACAACTTACAGAGCCACGCCCACCAACTCTAAGACCATGGGACGAGAATGCCTGCCCGCCCGCCTGACTGTTACCAGCATGTAAAACCATCACAGCTTTTAACTCACACACTGCAACAACTCACCAAACGTGTGAAACAATCGCAGCTTTTAACTCACAAACTGCAACAACTCACCAAGCAAGGACGCCCTGTCTCTCGAGGCATTCACACTGCCGGAAGACAACCATGGGATATGCAAAAAACAGCCATGTCAGTCAACTCACAAAGCCCAGCCCACCAATTCACGCCCACCAACTCGAGCACGCGTCCACCCACGCTCTCAAGGCATTCACAGTGCCTGCTCATGTGCCCGGACGCAACAACTCACCAACTCGCTTTCGTCTCTGCTACAGTACACATGCACCACTGAGCCACATTGACTTTTCATTATTCTTTTTGGTTTCAGCTGCATTTCCATATATAATCAACCAAGTTGTCCGACCATGGGATACAAATGACACAGCACCGCCCATCAACTCGAACCGATAGAGAAACACACCCATAAACTCTAAGAGCATGGGACGAGAATGCCTGCCTGCCCGCCCGCCTGACTGTTACCAGCATTCACCGCAATGTACTGGAGTGTAAAACCATCACAACTATCAGACGCTGTCTATATCTAAGAAGATATATAGATACTCATTATTCCCCGGCACGCGTCCACACAAGCTCTCAAGGCATTCACAGTGCCTGCTCATGTGCTTGGACGCAACAACTCACCACACACAAATTTTGCTTAATTTGACTCAACACGGGAAACCTCACCCTGCCCGGACATGGAAAGGATTGACAGATTGATAGCTCTTTCTCGATTCTGTGCGTGGTGTTGCATGACCGTACTTAGTTGGTGGAGCGATTAGTCTGGTTAATTCCGAAAACGAATGAGACTCCCTACTGCTAAATAGTTACGCGATCGTCAAGCGGTCGGCGTCCAACTTCTTAGAGGGACAAGTGGCTTTCAGCCACGTGAGATTGAGCATTAGCAGGTATGTGATGCCCTTGGATGTCCGGTACTGCACACACGCTACACTGAATGGATCAACTTGTGTCTACCCGGCGCCGACAGGTGTGGGTAAGCCGTTGAACCCCATTCGTAATGGGGACCGGGGCTTGCAATTGTTCCCCACGAACGAGGAATACCCAGTAAGTGCGGGTCATACGCTCGCACTGATTAATACTAATATTCTAACTCAGAGTTACAGAAAAATAAATGATCTCTTTGTTTCCTGAATAGTTTATTATGTTTTGTTACTTCATCGATTTTCACATTCTGAGTGACACTATTGTCCAGTTTTGTCTGTTAAGTCTTTAGCCTTATGACCACTTTGGTCTCAGAAACTCTTTTTCATAGGACTAGCTAATGCCACCCAGCTATTTTTGGCTCCCCAATTTAATTTAGCACCAAAATATTGTCATACTCTTAAGCCAGTGACACATTACACAACTTCTAGTCAGAGGGGATAGTAATCTTGACAAATGCAGCTGCTGACTTAATTGAATGAAGATGTCAGTTTACACAACTAACTTTCATAAGGAATGACAAATTATTCTGCTTAGTGACAAGTAGTGAATATTGTGAGTTTGCCTTCTTTTTCTATACAGCCAATAACATGCTTCCTGGCAGAGAGAATCCCAGGTATTGCAAATTCTGTTGAGATCTGCCCTTTTTTCTATTCTGTCATGGTAAATAAAATACAAGACATCAGACAGACAAGCCTCTCTTCTATTTGCAAGGTCCAAAACACTTACATTACTTACTCCTTGTAGCTGCACTGTATGTATTGTACTTCTGGCAGAGTGTGCTCATTGGTTCTCAACTCTTGCACACATATGAGTCATACTTGTTTGATTTTGTCAGGGTGAGTCGCACACCATTTTGATTGAGTTCATTTGTATGTCTGCTAAACAACTGGTGGTCAGGGGAGTGTGCCATGACTGCTTCTGATCTGCTATGGTTTATGCAAATGAAATCTGCAACTAAAAATTGCTGGAAAAGTTGTGTCAGGGGGCTTTACAGAGTAAAGGATGAGTTTACTGAATGGCCACTAATGTTATATTTCAGCCAGGGTTCCTCCATTGATGACACAATTGGTTATATTTCTCATTCTTTTTCAGTTTGAGCACACACAGGTAAAGTGACTTGGTCAAGGTCACACAGTAACAGGATTTGAAACCCCAACCTCAGGGTTTAAAGTCTAAAGCCTTAGCCATTACACCACACCACATTTGAGTCCAAGCCCTGATAAATTCAGGCTGCTTTTATCTCAAGTGTGCAGTCA
Source organism: Erpetoichthys calabaricus (assembly GCF_900747795.2). Classification (NCBI taxonomy): domain Eukaryota; kingdom Metazoa; phylum Chordata; class Cladistia; order Polypteriformes; family Polypteridae; genus Erpetoichthys; species Erpetoichthys calabaricus. The sequence continues at coordinate 68,792,944 of NC_041401.2, read as the reverse complement.
AGTTGCTATTAAGTACAGTACACTAGTTTTACTTAATAAAGTAGCCACTCAGTGTACAAGCTTTATACATACTGTATATTATCAATTAAGTAAAGTACACAAAAGTATACATAAGCCAAATACATATATGTTATTTACATTTTTGGCAACAGTAAAAATATATTAATAATTATGCATTGTTTCTGCTGCCTGAAACCTCTCACTTCTCTCAATACCAAGCCTGGTCATTATGTATGTTTTTTTTCTGAGATTGTAACCTTATATATCCTAAAGAGGTGCATTCCAAGGTATGTAGCAACTGAAGATTTACATAAAGTGAAACCATAGATGTATGTCTGCAAGCACAAGCACGCCCTTGTAGTTATAGATAGACAGATAGATAGATAGATAGATAGATAGATAGATAGATAGATAGATAGATAGATAGATAGATAGATAGATAGATAGATAGATAGATAGATAGATAGATAGATAGATAGATAGATAGATACTTTATTAATCCCCAAGGGGAAATTCGCATACTCCAGAAGCAGCAGCATTCTGATAAAAGCAATATTAATTAAAGAGCAATATAAACGCAGTGCAAGATAAAAAAAAAAAAAAACAGCAAGGTGGAGAGTGCAAGGCAGGTATAATAGACAATAATCTTGTATAGTGTTAACGTTTATACCCCCCCCCCCCCACCGGGGGGGAACTGAAGAGTCGCATAGTGTGGGGGAGGAACGATCTCCTCAGTCTGTCAGTGGAGCAATTTTGTACTTCATAAAGCCATGATTTCTGCCTTAAACTCAATGCTGTCAGGATGGGATAAAGAAAGGTTCAGAAAATGGGTGGATGCTACAATACACAGTTACTTTAAACAAACTGAACTCAAAATTATCTAGATTTCAAGAATGGTAGGCTCTCCAATTTGCAACTCTCTTTTCCAATTTCCTAGTACATTTTTTAGCATTTTTTATAAACACTAGGGGACTTTGCCCCCTGCTTGCTTCGCTCACCAACCCCCCGGCCTATGCTACATGCCAGACATTTCGCATCTCTGCCGCTTGCGTATGTGGATTTCACTTTCACCAAACAACAAATCTTTTATTTCTCTCACATATGCCTCTTCATTGGGAAGAAACACTAGTTTTCCCTGATGGCAACACAAATTAGACGATCTACAAGTCTCCGATTTCAAGTTTAAATCCAAACAATATATTTGACCTCTTTTTGCTGTTCCGTTATTTCACCGAGTAATAATTTCCATTTGTTTGCGCTAATGCAATCTTTACTATAATTTTTTTGAGACTTTCAAATTTTAGTACTTTCATTATCTCTAACCTGCTCTGCATGTGTATCGCGCCAATGTTTTTGAATTCTTTACAACATTCTACTTTGTCATCTACTCTTTGTCTTTTATTTCCGGCCCCGGGCATGGTTAAATCTCTTGGCACAAAGTCTTGTCTTGCCGGAACACGAAAGTATCTCTCTGAAAAAGTCACATCTCATCCCAAGCTAAAAAATCTCGTCTCGTCCCAAGATTTTTTTTATTATAGTAGAGAGAAGAGATATGCAATAACAAAATGCCACAAATGACTTAGCTGACACTTGTCCCTGTGACAGATAATGTGGTTTTCACTGATACAGATTATCCTTGTAAAACTTGGAAAAATGTTATCAAACACTTAATTTTAGAATGTTGTAGGCCATGATCTTAACTCCTTGTTGTTATGTGTGGAGCATTGGAAACACAGTATCTCCACTATGGGGATGATAAAATCTTACTTGATGCCTGTCCTAAAGTTAAATAATCCTCCTCTATTTAAAAAAAAAGAAGCTGTGCATGTGTCATATGAATCTGTAGAAAAATTATTTGTTAATTTATCATTCCATTTGGTTCTAGAAAGTACATATATTTGAATGCCACCTGGTTCATATGTACCACTATATATGCTGTCTATGTCACCTGATTTACATGCATCACTATATGTATGCTATATTTTCATCAATGTAATTTTCAATGTGATCAATGAAATTTCATCAGTATGATTACTTTACTGAGACTCGGCCTGAATATCTGCATACTGTGCAAGTTCACAATGTAATTATTTTTTGCATAAATTATAAATTGTGTACTATACATGCTTGTTCCAAATGTTTTTTGAAGAACGTTTTTCATTGGTGGTAATCACTAGGATAGGTTTTGAGTTTGTTCCACTCTTTTATTACATCTTTTCCAGACGCTGAATGAAACCTGGTGTACATTAAACAGGCAGGCAGTTCAAATTAATGTATAATCTGAACTGACCTTGTGCTAAGCATTTCTATTAACGGATAATTATAAAAATTTTAACTCAGCAAATCTCCTTCATTTTAGTAGAAAGAGAACCCAGTAAGGTAATGAGGCGTAAATACAAATGGCTTCTGTGTTTACAGTAACCACACCAACCGCCTGCTGACAGACAGTATATGACACTTTACTGACCAGGAGACTCGTTTTTTGCTCCAATGACAAATCAATAGATGCTGATCAAACAGAAACTTCTGGAAAAACCTGGCCGGAGACATATAACATCTGTCAGAGACAAGTACTGACCTACATTAAATAATTTAATGGCTGATTAAACGATTAACTCTTAGACCTTAAAATGGTGATGTGTTGTCTGTTCTAAACTTCAGCATGGATTAACCTAAGCATTTAGTACTGTACACCAGGAGGCAGTTAACTTACAGCCATTTCCATTTGTGTTTATTTTTGTCATCATCTACTGAGAGAGACTGGAAATACATTTTGCTCGTCTTCATCTTCTAAATCAGACATGCCCATTTACATTTACTATTGCACGTGGCTTAGATTTTTTACTGTGCAAGGATTTTAAATTGGATCAGCCTCCCTGAAGCCAAAAAGTAGATCCCCACTTCTTAGTCAGTTTAAGAACTTTTCATTGCATAAATATCCACATTAAAAGCCTACGCACTTCATGAGTAGATTCTTGTCAAGTGCAGATTGAGCTGCAACAGTATTGACAATACTGAAGATTTTTGCAGAAAACAGGGCGATACTACAGCCATTGTCAAAATCCCTTAAATTGCCCTTCTTTGTCAACCTAACAGTAATTAGAACCTTAGAACCATTTTTGACAAGAACAGGTAATTCAACATTTCCTCACACCTGAGAATACAGTAATTTTTTAAAACAGAACATTATCATCTCAGGGCTGACGTATTTTTTACATTTGTGTATTACATACCATCATCACTCTTTTGACTCCATAAAGACTAGCAAACCTGCTATACTGCAAGTGATGCTGCTTTTCAGTTTCTAATTCAGCTTGTGATATTACTCCCAGACTCAAGTTAATTCTGGTTTTCATGTTGCCATTGAATATATCAGTCGTTTAATTTGCAATGGTTAATCCAGAAATGCAAGTTTCTCACAACCTTTCTGATATTATCATGAAACATCTTTAGAATGTTATTCTTTCAACCAACACGAAATCTATGAAAAAGCAGCTTTCTGCTAAAGTCTATATAACAGCTATAGCTGTAGATATGGCTGACCCAACACATATATGGAGAGCAACTTTCATCAGTGAACTTGGATGTCACCAGAAAGATTTTGTAGGTGTTGAAGTGCTGGTGCAGGATTTGATAGCACAAAGACAGTGTGTTCTGAGTCTGTGCAAGTAAGAATTCCTGCCAAAGCTGTTCCACCTACACACCAAGTAGTAAATTTAGCGTCCTGATGTTTGGAAATAAGAAATCATTTATGTATGAAAGCAGTGTAAGTTTGTAAAACTTACCGTAAGTGAAGTAAATGTCATGCACATTCCACCAAATCCATTTAAAGAAAGAGCAATAAAAATAAGAACTGAGAGAGCTGTGGAAATACAACAGAAACAGATATGTCTTCAGTTATTAACACCACATCATGCCACAAATGTTAATTAATATTGTAAGAGATATTACCAACAGATTTTTGTGGGAATCTCTGTTGATAACTTGTATCTGTATCAAATCATTTTCACCCAAAGAACCCCTATTTCCCATTACTATATTAATAATAAAGTATTATACCTATATAAACTTTTAGCCTCATTAATGACAGCTAGAAGAATCTTCTAGAACTGAAACTATTTATGTAGATCCCATCAATTCTCTGAAGAAAGGAGTAAAAGTTGTATTGCACTTACAGTTTGGGTTGCTGGCTCCATAAGCAATCAGCATACAGGACACAGCAAAGCAGGCACTGCAAGACAAAGTAAAAGAAATGATACAGTCACATTTTATTTTTGAATTTGAAAAGTATGTAATTAGTTGAAATTTCCCAGCAGCTCAGATTTCACATTGTCTCAACTTTCTCTGAAAATTCCTGTTTTGATATATCAATGTCAAATTTGAAGTTTTAGTATCTGGTGCAGGTGATATATAGAAAGTGGTGTAAAAACAAACAAAAAAGTGTTAATTTTTACTGACCAGACTGTGCAGTTACTCAGCAGATAAACTGGAAAACAATTAGTTACCTAAAATGACAATAACTAGTTGCCAAAAAGAAAATAATAAAAAGTAAGAAAATAGAAAGTTTTCTTCCACTTTTTACGCAGCTTGATTTTTTTTCCCAGCTCAGTGATGTCAGGTAGGCTGGTGACAATCCATAGCATTTTTACGCTCAACATTAATGTTACAATATTATCACTTCAGGTAAATGTCTGGTCAACAAACAGATGAAGCAACCCTCCTCCTTGCATGATAAATACTTTGGTACATATAGAACAAGCATGCCATGCAGGATACAGCAGCAGATGTTAAATGGGAATTCTTTTGGGGTTTTTTTCTTTCTCAGTACCCATCCAATTTAACAGAAATGCAATAGGTCAGATATTTCACTGTCATGAAACTGAAGTTAACCGTACTTGAACTTTATTTCTTCATTCAAAATAAAAAGCTATGTCAGATAATTTAATTTTGTCTACTGTACTCACCTTCCCAGGAGGCGTAATTTTCTGGGCCCATACTTGTCCATAACAATTCCTAAAGGAAGAGTGATGGCACTGAGTAGGAAAGAACCAACTGTGAAGGCCAGGTTCAGCATCTCATCTTGGTCCTTGCAAATAAGCCAGCCATTTACGCGGACCACTTGTTCAGTGCTGTTTGTACTTGTATTATTATCTGTGTGAGGTGACAAAATGAAAACCAGTTACAGAGTAGTAGACGTAAAACGTTGAAAAAAGCTGATTAACTTCATAGAAGATACAAACTATAAGAAATTAAGCCAAGACAATGACAAAAAAAATCCCTGAAAAACAGCACGAAACCTAAGTAGGTAGAATGTAGCTGTACAGTTTGTAAATGTGAAATTATTTAGGAAACCAAGATGTTTCATTGGTCTTAGTACAAAATGCAGATGAATGTAAATGCAACTGAAGGCAGCAAAGTCAGCAGACTGAAGAATACCTAAATCAGTGAATTGGGGATTGAAGAATACCCTGTAATATATGTAAATATATGAGGGAATGTCAAACATAACAATGATAAGGAAATGGTTCTGAGCTGTGTCCTAGTATACACTTATAATTAGAAACTTAAGTTAAAGGAAAAGCAAACAGAATACAAGATAGGTGCACACAAAATCAGATGTTTGGCTAAAAGCTGGCTTTCACATTTAACACAGCACTAAAATAACTGCTTATACCAAATAAATCTATAGATTCTATTTCTAAATCCCAGTCTCAACATACATTTTCCTCTTATTAGGCACTTTTAGCAAAATACACCAGAAGGGTGAACTTAAAACAGCGGGAAATAGGTAAAAGGTCACCTTGTTTCAGCAAAAAAACATCAACAAAAGGAACAAAGCCAGCCCTTCTGGGGGAGAATAGAGCCAGGAGGAGTTGCCAGGCAGAAAGAAGCACATCTGGGGCCAAACACCCACACAATCTTGTATTTACAAGCTCAGATTTATGGCAGGCAGGCTCCACATAAACAATTACATGTAGATACAAATATGCACAATGCCACAAGCACATATATTCAAACAAATCTAACGGCAAACAACTGGAGTTTAAAGTTAAATGTTGTTAAATATAGATTTGACTGCACACACATTATACAATTAAAGTTTTTCTCATTTTTTTTAATTTCCTAGCCTGAATCTCCACTTTGGGGTTGAAGTGAGCCACTTCCTATAAAGGCAACAGAGAGCTCAAGTTGGGAACTAAACAAGAACATCATAGGACATGCTTGCATAAATACCCAAACACAATCATGTTGGGCCAGACTGGAGATGCCAATTCACTCCTAAACACACTTCTTTGGTCTTTGGAAGGAAAACTGGAATACCTGGGGAAAGATCTGCACAGACATAGGGAGAACGGGCAGAGTTCATACAGGAGGTACCTGGGACGGTATCCAGAATTCTGTGTCATTATGTCATCATCATCGAGTAAGCATCATGACTGCAAAGACACTAATAACATAAACTATACTAATCAATTATCATAAAACAGCAACAGATTTCTGCTTGCAAGCTTTCTGATTAAAACACTGTTTCCAGATATCTAAAAAAAAAAAAACAATTTTTGACATTGCCCAGTGAAAGGGAGGGAAAGAGAGGGACAGAAGTTATTTCTGTATTGGTTTGGAAGGAAATACAAATGTACTCTGAAAATCCTTAAATGAAAGTCCCAATAATCAAAGAAACAATATAAATCAAGCAAATAATTACACTGGTAAAACTCTCTTTGAAATGGTCTTCCCAAAGTATTAACACAACGCAACAGTTTTAAAATGTTGTTTCAAGATTTCTAAATCACCCTGTACCTAATGTAATGAAGCAAGCAAGCAAGTACTTTTTAGTTAATGCAACAAAAATGGCTTCCACTCTGATATCGAATTATTTCTTGCTTTATATCTCTTTATTATAAAAGAAAATCTTGAGACAAGACGAGACTACTGTATTGCCAAGAGATTTTTTCAAGTCCCGCTCTGCTCTCAATCATTTCCGGTTAACGGCCCACACCTACGGTCCTCTCACCTTTCATTCGTGTGAATGCTTTTGTCAGACACAGTTCCTGCACTCTCAGGTGTAATAGTTTTTTACGTTTTCCTCACTTTAAGCTCCCAATAAAAGAAGACTTATTATGTCCAAATCTTATTGAAGAATTTCATCCCATAGGGTTATCAACAGAAGAAATGAGTACACAGGCAATTCTAGCACAGAGAAACGATGAAATCAAACGAATTAACACAAAAATTGTCGATCAGTTACATGGCAAATTAGTTAAATGTGTATCAATAGACTATGCTGAAAAAGTTGGTGGTGATCGTGCAAAAGATGAAAACATCAACTTACAATATCCCATAGAATATCTACAACCGTTAACACCATCCGTCTTCCACCGGCATGTTAATTTCAAAGCTAAACAGAACGAAAATGTATAACATAACGAATACCTCTAACACAACATGAAACATAATTTCCTTTCAATTTATTACGTTTTACTATTTTTTACTATGGTTAATTACTCGCTGTAATGTAAAATAGTTAGGTCTATTATGCATATGTAACAATTTTAACATTGTGTTTAAATCATCCACTTCTCTATACACGAGTGGCAGAACAGCAAAGTGTTTAGTGCCCACCAGGGGGTTGGTGAGTGAAGTGAGCATGGAGCAGAGCCCCCTAATAATCTAAATCTTAATTCATTTGAGCAAAACTTGGTGAACATTATTTTAAGTTTGCAGGTCCAGTTTCTATGGAGCTTTCAACAGATCTCTTTCTATTATTCTCCATCAGTGTTAAGTATTCAGATTGTGCCTCAAACCTCATCAGTGCCCGTTAGTATTTAAGACTCGCAAAACTAGTTGTTAGGCTATGTACCGAGTTGTACTAATTTACCTAATGGACTGATGGTTACTGAACTGTACTAATTAGTGGCCCTTCTGTTCAATCTACTTCTATGTATTATCAGCTCATTTTAAATTTTTCTAGCTATTCCTGGTGTTCATATAATATGTGCTATCATGCATTTAAAATAACTTACATTGATTGTACTTTATTAGTTCATTTGAACTGTTATTTGTGTGTGCATTGTAAACCAATTTCTTACAGCCTACTATATCTGCCTGACATTCTCTAATCTCCTACATGGGAAATGACCAGATATTGGTACTGCATCTTATAAGTAGTAACCATTGGACACACAGCTGAACAAACATCTAATAACAGATTCAAGTCTCCATTGTTCTATCTCTTTGACACTACACAAGTCCTTTAACATACCTGTGTTTCAATGGTAACAGTATGTATCTTTGCAAAAATTATCTTGAAAAGCATTTCTGAAATGGAGTTTACCATGAAAGGTTAAAAACAAAAATGTCAGCAACACAAATATATGCAATGCTAAATATATGATTTCTGAGCTTTTGCAAATTCAGTTATTCCACAATTTCTTCAGCACATCTTTAAACGTCAGACTAGGGGTATCCTGGAGATTTGATTCCCATAATATGAAATCATAATAATGTTAAAGAAAGAATGTATCCAGTTTAAAAAAGACACTGAATGATATAAACACCTAATTTTTGATTCTGTATTTAATGCAGTTAGACAGTACACTGCTACTTGCATATTAACTGCATTTGTAACAATTTTCTGACCTTTACAAGCTACAAAACAAATGTACAGCAGTTAATAAATTAAAACAATCTAATTAACCCAGTAGCTATTTATACATGGCTACTCTCACACCTCATACTGGCAGACATTATTTGGCACCTTGCACTGCACTTCTTTATTGCACAATATTAAACCCGACAAGTTTCCTTAAGTGCCTTGCTTGTTTTTCAATCAATATGGCAGTAACCAAAGCATATTCCCCACCCCCATATACTGGGCTTCTTGCAGATGAGGGAAGCTGGTGTGCAAACTGATGGTGGACGGAGAATTCATGGAGGGGGAAGGGTGTTTTTTTTTTAACTCCACAAACATCTCTGTTGGAGGAAAGGTTTTTTTTTTTTTTTGCTGAGTAAGCCTTGAAACTGCCACTGTGCTGAGTCAGTGGTGATGACAGACACTGCAGATGTTTAATGCTACAGCAGTAGCTATTGTCTGAAGAGTGACACTTTTTTATCAAACACATTGAGCAATCGTTCAAAAACAACATTTCTTTTCCTTCTTCTTCAAAGGCTTATAATCCATGTAAATAGCAAATAATGCACAACAAAGTATTGGAAGTGCTGATTTTAGTCAGCAGACCCCTAAACACGGCTGACGATCTTCTAGCCAGGTTAACAGATAGATGCCTCATCAGGTCTTGACTTGAAATATATTGTCAGTCTTCTTGTTTATCAAACAATGCAGCAAACAGTCTTTGTTTGAAACTGTTGTTTATACATAAAGGATGCTGTCTGGTTTCATTTTAATGACCTGTAGACCTAGTGCCTTTGTTTCTTATTTGTTTTTCCCAACTCTTCCAGGGTGCCTTGTGGAAATATACCGATTTCATGAGCAATTCCTACCAAATCAAGTTATCAGAAATGTTAAGAAAGACTGGCTAATGCATACGGCAACAGCATGAAGAAGTGAATATTTCATTTAACTGAGAAATGTCTCAAAATTATTTGTCCTAGTATTTAGAAAATTTACTGGGAGTTTACTTTTGGCTTTGATGCTTTTATTCTGAACTCTGCAAATTATTCATGTTAGTGCATGTTTCTAAAGGGTATTCTCATTTCCTCCTATTCAAAAGCATGTAGTTTGTGGGATGCCTAATGTTGAGTGGTCTAGCACGACAGCGTAGTTCCTGCCTTGCCTTCATTGCTACTGGGCTTGATTGCAGCTCCCTGTGCTTATTTCAGAAAGAGAATGGAAGGATAAATGGATTAGATTTCCACAAAGTGTTCTTTGCTTAGTGTATCTGAGCCCCTTAGCTTCTTAAGGTCTGACACACATTTTAGTCTTATGGTTTACATTATGAGTGCACTTACAGCATAACAGAGCATTTGCATTGTTTTATATATCATCTTATAAGATTATTGTAGTATTTCAGCACATTTTTTAATTTACCATATATTCAATACTATTTTAGTCATATAGGCTAACTTCTTATTACTCTCTTTAATTACTTGCTGCTTGAAAGATGACTACTGCATTTGACAAGTTTCTTTAGTGTCATTATCAACTCCCCAACCTTCTTTTTGAAGTTTCTTTCCTGTTGTATAGGAATATTTTTTAATCTGTACAGTAAGCTGAATTTTGTACTTACTGTATTTAGACATTTTTGCATTTCTTAAGTGCTAGTGCAACTTGTCCACAAAATTGTTGCTGATTAAGGATTTATTGGACTTCACTTATAAACTAATTCCAAGTTCAGCATTACCCTCTTTATCTGTACTCTTTCTCATTAAAAGTTAAATTTTAACATGTACATTCTCCTTCTTAGCACTAATTTTCAGGTTATTCAAAAGGCTCCATCTTTTTTTAATCAATATGTTTGTCCTTTTTAAATACTTTTCTGCAGTTATTTCACATGCAACAGACACAGTGCTTATTAGTTTATATGAGATCAGTTCTTCCTCTTGTGAATTTGATTGAAAAGATGCATTTTTTCACTATGGGAGTAGTGCAAGACTGCAGGCAGTTTGAAATAGTGTCTTTCACTTACCAAAATGATCCAATCATGACTACTTCTTCTGCTTTAAAATGTTTTAAATATATTCAGCATTCAATTTGTTTCATGATACATGTGTCATTTTTTATAAACATGACTTGGGAAGAGCGTTAAGTATATTGGCTCAGTTGAGCTACAGTTTATTCTGTTTGATTCGGTTACCATACCCATCCACTGTGAGCAGACCGCACCACCTGGCACATTCTTGAGGGCATCAATCCTTTACTTCACTTTGGGTGTCTGGCCTAAATCCAGCGCACAACATAACTGCCACTAAAGATATTATTTAAAGGTAACATTGAATACAGTCAAAAACAATAGCATGATGAAAAGAAAATGGAAGGATCAAAACAGGGAACAAAAAACTAGAAACAGATTAAGGTAGTGTGGACGCTAGAAGCGCTGTTTCCCCGCTAAACCCACCAGACAGACATCCAGGACACACGTGTAAAAGCACCAAGAAGATTTCTTTAATAAATTCTTCAATACAGTGTACAAAGCACCACACACTCCACAATTCTCCAATACTTATAATAATAAACAATAATCAATACAATAATCAATTCTCCATTCCTCCCAGCAACTCTGTCACTCTACCACCCAACTCCGACTCTCTTTGCTGGGATTCCCAAAGTCCTTTAAATAGTTCATAACCCGGAAGTGTTCCTTCTCCGGGTCAAACGCCACATCATCCTTTTCATGTAGCCCGGAAGTAGTGCGGACTTCGGTCCCCGTGACTCCACAGTACTTCTGCGTTGTCATAATAGTAGGCATCCCCAGGTTCTTTGTGAACTCCCCCTGGCGGCACCCATGGCACCCAACAGGGCTGAGGAAACAGACTCCACGTCCCAGGATGCTTTGAGGTAATCCGAGGAACCGTTGCCGTCCAGGGGAGCTGCCACCTAGCGTCCTGGGGGATGCAGTGCCTTCAAAAGCCTGCTCTTCCTCCTTCTTTCTGTTTAGGGATGTCCCAGCCAGACTGAAATGCCAGCCGTCCCTCACAGTAGAAATAATAACCCCAAGACATTACCAATAATGATAATAAATCCTGAGGCTTAAACTTTGATAACATTATCTCTCTATTATAAAAAAAAATCTTGGAAGGAGACGAGACGTGATTGTCTCAGAGACACTTTCATGTCTTGCGAGACGACAAGAGCTTATGCAAAGAGATTTGGAAAAGTCCTGCGTGGTTATGTCAGACACATTTCTTGTAGAGAGAAAGAAACAATATTCACTCAAGGGCAGTTATATGTTGCGTTGTCACGATGTAATTCCAAACACAGATTCAAAATTCAGTTGGTTATAAAAAATAAAATGAATGTTCAGCTGATTAAGCTATAGGCAGTTCAGTCTTCTATTACAAACCAAACACTGTCAGCCTTATTAGCCTTTGTCTCTCCATGTGTGTGACTGGCATTTTAGGCACTCTGTAGTGTATTGGCATTCCTTCTTGGGTCAGCTCCTACCTTGTGTTTGTTATTGCTAGGATAGCACCAATTTACCCAGAAGCTTCAACAGATTTTGCTTGATGTACAGCAATTTTTATTTAATACATTAGATGTGGATGCTGTAAGCATTACATTTTACTGTCAAGTATCTCTGATGATAAATAACATCTGTAAATAACTGTACAGTACATTAAGTTAAAAAAAACTATATGAATGTTAAGAACCTTTAATCTTTCTGTTTCACTACTCAGCAATTCATTTCTTCAATAAATGTAAGATTGTGCAATGAAGCAAAATAAATGAAATGTCAGCAAAAGAACTATGACTTTACCAAACTCTAATGATAAAGTTGCTTCCAAACTATTAGGAAAATGTTTCTTCACTGTTTTGAGATTATGTAATTCAGTGGTTTGTAACAGATTTTTTGGTAATATAAAACAATACTGTGGCAAAAAAGTAATTTTTAGTTTCAATGCTTTGAAATAAAAAAGAATAGAGAAGAAAACGTCAATATAGAATTTGTTATTCACCAAAGTTACAAGAGACTTAATATTGTAATTCCCCACAGGCTGCAACTTAAATTCAAGGAAACTACATTTTTTAACTCTATCATGTAAAAAATCTACTTCTTATAAAAATGAGCAACCACCCACTACAGGAGAACTTGAAGTAAAATCTTCAGGATTAAAAAACTGTCCACACCTGGAAGGTATTCATACACCAGGAAACAATACGCATATTGTGATGGGAGTGTTCTAGAGACCTTGAGACACAGGTGATGCATGTTTAACAATGCTCCCCTGAATCTGCCCTATTCTTACAGGCTTACAGGGTTTACTAAGGTGTGACTGATTACTTCTTAGTTAGCTGTAGTTAGACTCACTAAAAGCCAGTTTTTCAAAACTTTCTAAACCTCTTTCAAACATTCGAGATGTCTGTGAAAACAATTATTTCCTAGCATAGGGTGCGAACAGTTAAGCCTCTTTTGTTACTATAGTAATATCTAATAATAGGAGTGCATTAGCAGTATCACAGGTAAAGCTGGAGTAGACACTTTAGTCAAAAATTTCAATTTTTTTGCAAAAATAAATAAAACTTTGTAAATAACTGTTTTTAAAAAAAAAGTCACATTAAGATAAGCCAATAAAGTTGTCCAATTTAGTCCAAAGCAGCAGAGGATGTTTTTTTGTCTGTGTTTGCTGCATAATTGTTCTTTTTCCCGTGGCTAAGCAGAAAATGACTTTTCTTTAAACTACGGCAGGATGATAAGTGTGTTTGGCTACAGAGAGTGGTCCTGGGGGTGGGGGTTGCCAGGGACAAGGAAATTATCAGAAAAGCACAGCAAATGGTGAAGTCCTGTGGAAAGACAAGCACTAAATACACAAGAGCAATAAGAGGTAATATTGCTTTGGAATGACCGTAAACTTTAGGAGAAGCTAGAACATTCAGCAAGGGTTGTATGTGTCTGCCTTCTTCTTGGAAGAGTTGGAGAAGGAATGGATGTATGACAAGAAGCTACAAGACCACCACATCAACAGGTAGTATCCCATAGTCTCTGACTGAGAAAATTGGGATGAGGTTACCCATGTAAGGAGAATGATTGGCACAATGTCACTACAATCCTGCAAGGAGAACAGCAACAGGCCACAGTACATATTACCTCTGTTAAAAAAAATGGGCAGTTATGGAGTCATAGCACTCTAAAGCCAACAGAGCACCCAAGAGTGCAAAGGTACTATGTTCATGTGCTATAGAAATTTTCAGAGTTACCATGTGTAATGTCATAGTTTCCTAATCTGTTACTGTGGATTTCAACCTATAGTGTTTTTAAGAAAATGGAGTTTTCAGTTGATTTTCTTTGTGATCTATACAAAAAGCAATGGAAGATTTGCTCTAACTTTTTTTCATTAAAATAAAGAAAATTAATTAAGCACATTCTACATTGTATTAAATAAAACTTGATTATAAAATATCTTTTATTGTGCAGATATTTTAATATTATATAATGAAATGAAAAGAAAATTCAGTCATGTTATATTTTGGCAAATTTTCATTTTAAAGTTACCTGCAACATTTCTCTTTGATAACTACCAACTGGAAAAGAGGTCATTTTGAATTTCACCCCCAGGAAGCCTGAGCTTTTCACTTAATGTGAACCCATGAGGACACAATGCACTTCTAGAGGAAGTTCTAAAGTCAACAAGAAAAATTGGGGCAAAGGATCACTGGTGCAAAAAAAGAAAGATGACAGACAGAAATAGAGACGATGAGAAGGGTGACTGCTTGTGTAAAAGGGAGTGCATGCAAAAGTGTAAATCATTCTGCCTGTATCAGAAGCACATTTAATTTTTTAAATATTTTTTATGTATTATGAATTGTTATTTTTGATTATGAATATTTATATAGTCATACATAGTATATATATATATATATATATATATATATATATTGTGAGAGGCAGCCCGGACACAGACAGACGGACACCATTCTTAAGTCCACCACATGTTTATTGTACATATTTACAAGGTCCATATGTGCACAAAACCAGTGCCTCCAGCACCAATCTCCCCAAAGTCCAGGGCTCGCTTCCAGTGCCTGCTTCCTTCAGGCCACCTCCACTCTCCTTCACTCAGAACCCTGTCCACTCCTCACCCGACTCCAGTCCATGTTTGTAGGGAGGTGGCCCCTTTTATACATGCCCGGATGGGCTCCAGGTGCTTTCCCGACACTCCTCTGCGGACACTCCACTGTGTGGCGGAAGTGCCGGCTGTGCTCCCGGAAGCACTCCGGGTGTCCCCAGTCTTCTTCCCCCCAGCACTTCCTGGTGTGGCGGAAGTGCTGGGGGCCCAGGTCCTTCAGGCAGGCGGACGCCCCCTGGCGGTGACCACGGGCCCCTACAGGGTTGGGCTTCCAAGCCCTGTACCTGTGGCCCCCAATACAACCAGGGCGGACGCCCCCTCGCGGTCTGGAGGAGGAATGAGCCTTCCTCCTGTCTTCCTGGGTGTCCCGGCTGGGTGCCACCCCCAGCCGCGTGCCACAATATATATATATACTGTATATATATAGTTGCCAACGTATGGATTTAGTTGCACATATGCCACCATCACATGTTACTGCTAGGTGCATGACATATGTAAAATAGCCAATGACATTATGGGCGCCATAATATTTAAAATGTTTACAATGTACTATCAGCAGTCAAAAGGAAAAGTAAGATGGAATCATCAGATAGATCAGAATTGTAATAAAAAGGCAAGGTTTATAACTAGGAACAGAGCAATTAAATAAACAAAGGTCAGAATGTGAGACAAAATTGTAGATTTCACATAGCCAAAGCCAAATGCAAGAGACATAAATGAAAGTCAAAGAACAGAAAAAAAAATAATAACCTCAGATATCATAGCAATAATGAAGTGCTTTTTAGCTTTAATTTACTCACAAACTTGCACAGCTGGTAAATGTATGAGGCTGACCCTTATACCATCAGGGTGAAAATGTCACGCACTCATGATGGTTCTGCCTAGCAACAGCCTGGCAACTTTGCATCACATACAGAAAACAATGGTGATACCCATAATTAAAACAAAATGTTACCATGAGAAGGTGTATTTTAAAAATAACATCCTTAAAAATATCCATCCATCCATCCATTTTCCAACCCGCTGAATCCGAACACAGGGTCACGGGGGTCTGCTGGAGCCAATCCCAGCCAACACAGGGCACAAGGCAGGGAACCAATCCCGGGCAGGGTGCCAACCCACCGCAGCCTTAAAAATATTCTAAATCAAAAAGCTATCTGTCAGTTTCATTCCATGGCCTCTAAAACACCTACAACAATACTTACATTTTTTTTTATAGGCTAAGGAAAAGGTTGAAAAAATTCATGACAGTGATTGAGCAGCATTCAGAAAAATAAACTAACCAAATAAGTTTGAAAGACTGTTTAATTTCAACTTTTGTTTTGTTTCAACTATAACTTAGAGTTCAGACCTTTGTTAATAATAATACAGTAACTATTCTTTGGTTTTGCCTTTAAAGAAAGACCTTTTCGATCTCTACCACATGCTAGTCAATCAGTTCTTTTGGACTTACCCTTGTCCAACAGAGACACAGCAGCCTGAAAGAGCTTCTTGAATATATCTGACAGATTTGCCTGTTTCTTTGCAATGTCCACTGTTATTGTGGATCCTTTCCATGTGGACTTTATTTATTAAAGCATATTGATATTTTCCGTATTGGTATTATTTAGGTTACATATCATAGATGACTAAATTCACAACTGTATTTGGGTCAAAGAAAGAAGTAATAAACCTCAAGAAAATGTCCATCCTTTACATGTTTGCATACATGTGAAAAGTCAGTGGAAGTCAATTTTAAACTGGCATGAGCCATAAATTTTGCCATGACTATTCACTGGTATGCATAAATTTTTTTCTCCCCAAACATATTATGAAAAAAGTTTTTGACCACATTGCAATATTAAATGCTGCCTTGGCAGCATTTCTTACTTGATCATCAGTTGCAAGATCCTCTGTGACCTAGCACTTTTGAAATGATTAACTAGAAAAATGCATTCCCCATTAGAGGTGTAACGATTCAGATATTCAGACAGAACTATTTGGAATAAACCATAGGTATTTGAAACAGTGTCCAAAGATAATAAGCCACAATTCATTCATAAAAAAATGAAAGTAAAAGTCTTTACACTACAAAACAGCTACTGGTGAATAAAAAAATAGTAATGAGGTAGTAGAACCATATATTTGTTATGCTACTTGCTCTCCTGAAGGAATTAATTCATCTACAGTTAGGTCCATAAATATTTGGACAGAGACAACTTTTTTCTAATTTTGG
Organism: Erpetoichthys calabaricus; assembly: GCF_900747795.2. Taxonomy (NCBI): domain Eukaryota; kingdom Metazoa; phylum Chordata; class Cladistia; order Polypteriformes; family Polypteridae; genus Erpetoichthys; species Erpetoichthys calabaricus. The sequence continues at coordinate 68,775,987 of NC_041401.2, read as the reverse complement.
TTCTGTACATTGCCACAATGAATTTTAAATGAAACAACTCAGATGCAGTTGAAGTGCAGACTTTCAGCTTTAATTCAGTGGGGTGAACAAAAGGATTGCATAAAAATGTGAGGCAACTAAAGCATTTTTTAACACAATCCCTTCATTTCAGGGGCTCAAAAGTAATAGGACAATTGACTCAAAGGCTATATTTCATGGGCAGATGTGGGCAAGTCCGTCATTATGTCATTATCAATTAAGCAGATAAAAGGCCTCGGGTTGATTTGAGGTGTGGTGCTTGCATGTGGAAGATTTTGCTGTGAACAGACAACATGCGGTCAAAGGAGCTCTCCATGCAGGTGAAAGAAGCCATCCTTAAGCTGCGAAAACAGAAAAAAACCCATCCGAGAAATTGCTACAATATTACGAGTGGCAAAATCTACAGTTTGGTACATCGAGAGAAAGAAAGCAAGCACTGGGGAACTCAGCATCGCAAAAAGACCTGGACGTCCACGGAAGACAACAGTGGTGGATAATCGCAGAATCATTTCCATGGTGAAGAGAAACCCCTTCACAACAGCCAACCAAGTGAACACCACTCTCCAGGGGGTAGGCGTATCGATATCCAAGAAAGAGGAGACTGCATGAAAGTAAATACAGAGGGTGCACTGCAAGGTGCAAGCCACTCATAAGCCTCAAGAACAGAAAGGCTAGATTGGACTTTGCTAAAGAACATCTAAAAAAGCCAGCACAGTTCTGGAAAAACATTCTTTGGACAGATGAAACCAAGATCAACCTCTACCAGAATGATGGCAAGAAAAAAGTATGGAGAAGGTGTGGAACAGCTCATTATCCAAAGCATACCACATCATCTGTAAAACACAGTGGAGGCAGTGTGATGGCTTGGGCATGCATGGCTGCCAGTGGCACTGGGACACTAGTGTTTATTGATGATGTGACACAGGACAGAAGCAGCTGAATGAATTTGTTCAGAGACATACTGTCTGCTCAAATCCAGCTAAATGCAGTCAAATTAATTGGGCGGCATTTCATGATACAGATGGACAATGACCCAAAACATACAGCCAAAGCAACCCTGGAGTTTATTAAAGCAAAGAAGTGGAAAATTCTTGAATGGCTAAGTCAGTCACCTGATCTTAACCCAATTGAGCATGCATTTCACTTGTTGAAGACTAAACTTCAGACACAAAGGCCCACAAACAAACAGCAGCTGAAAGCCGCTGCAGTAAAGGCCTGGCAGAGCATTAAAAAGGAGGAAACCCAGCATCTGGTGATGTCCATGAGTTCAATACTTCAGGCTGTCATTGCCAGCAAAGGGTTTTCAACCAAGTATTAGAAATGAACATTTTATTTCCAGTTATTTAATTTGTCCAATTACTTTTGAGCCCCTGAAATGAAGGGATTGTGTTCAAAAAATGCTTTAGTTGCCTCACATTTTTATGCAATCGTTTTGTTCACCCTACTGAATTAAAGCTGAAAGTCTGCACTTCAACTGCATCTGAGTTGTTTCATTTAAAATTCATTGTGGTAATGTACAGAACCAAAATTAGAAAAAAGTTGTCTCTGTCAAAATATTTATGGACCTAACTGTAAATTGGTAAATAATCTGTTTCAATAATTACATGCAATATTTTCTGCACTCCCTGTAATTTCTTATATTACAAACTAGTCATTCCGAACGGCACTGCCCACATAGTAATGAAATAGGACAAACTTTAAAAATCAATAAACAAAAAGGTATCTCTAGCTAAGCGGAGTCAGGTTACACTCCAAAACACAGAGGTAGACCCAACAGAGTGTAATTGCAGACCGCAGTACCTATGAGGTCAATCATGTAATGCCCCAACATCACGAAATGCCCTCAACGTCAGTCATGTAACACCCATCGCATTAGACTATGATTAACATTAGGGCCCCATTACATGATGGTTAAGGTTAGGTTTGTGGGAGGGTTATCTGAGTCAAAGGGTGCTTTGTGACTGACATTGTGGGCATTACCTGATGTATGTCTTAAGCATTGCAACCTGTAGCTAGACTCTTCTTGGTAGACCGACTCCCTTAGCGTGAATATATCGCTCCTGCAAGTGAATTATGATTCTTAGCGCGATGAGAATCACAAAATCAACTGGAATGTTCAAACAAATTCTAGAAAAAAACCCGATCTAAATCTGTTAAGTAGTTCTCTCGTTCACTAGCTAAGCAGATGTAAGATATACCCCAAGGCTGGTGCATGAGTGAGGAGGGCCCCACCCCCCTCCCCTCTGTGTCTCTCTTGGATTTGCGCAAATAAATCGGTACCGCAAGCGAACTATGATACTTGGCGCGATCAGATCAACCGGAATGTTCAAGCAAATTAAAGAAAAAAGCCCAATCTAAATCCGTCTAGTAGTCCTCTCATGAAAAGTCGACAGACATACAGACAGACAGACAGACAGAAGGATGTTAGATTTTATATACATAGAGATTTATACAATTGACTTTTGAGACTTTAAGAGTAGTGGTATATTTTCTATTATATATTTGTAGAAAAAAGGATATGTGAACACATGTCAGACAACTGAGGAAGTGGAGGAACTTAAAAACCTCGTTGATCAATTGAGTTATGTGCCAAATCCAAGTTATATCGTAGTACTGGTGAGTCCAAATACCTTTAAACTACCACCTACTTTTACAGCAACTCAAATGATATAAAACATAACACCCTCCCCTGTTTTTTAAAGTCAACTACCAGCTTCTTACTTTTGCTGTTAAAATATCTGCCACTTCCTCTCTGTAGGCTGGCTTTTCATTTTTTATAATCTGTCTTACAATGGTAGTATCTCAAGCAAACTTCAAGAGAAAGCTGTAGTTGTTTCCACAAAGCCATGAGTAAGTTGTTCAGAGGGTCACTCTAGATGGTCTGCAGTACACTAAGAGATATAATTCCTCCTAAGTATTGTGAGTGTGTTTTATGATTTCAATACAGCAGGTTGTGCCTGATACAACTCCCATGGCAGACACCCACGTGGCACTTTTCTCAAATGCTGAATCCACCTGAACCAGACTGAGTAAGTGAAAGGAGGAGGATCATTTCTGCCCTTTCATTCATCTTTTATGATCATAAGTAAAACACAACATACAACTTAATATGTAAAGCAAAAAACAGCTTTGGTAGGAAACTCTGCTTCTATTTCAAAATTTCTTCTTTTGCTACCTTGGTAATGTTTACTTTTTTTCCAATAATGAATGACACCTATGAGTACCTCGCCTTAAAAACTGATGCAAGAAAGTGCAATTTCAAAACTTTACATTTTGGACAGGTCATCATCCATGGCTATATCTTTTGGGGATCCAATGTTTTTTCTGCCCATTACTGCCAAGATTATATTTTATATAATATCAGTTCACAGAATAAAGGATCTGGAACAACAATCTAGCCCTAAACACCATTACGTGTAGAAACATACCACAGCCTTTCAATAAATGAAAAAGCTTGCTAATATAAATTCTCATGGATCATGCCTCACTAAGCTCTGATGGAGATGATGTGCTGCTTTAGATTTCCAAGGATTACACATCGATTAGCATTGTTGGAGACAGCTGGCTGCTTCAGATTACCAAGCGTAGCATCCTAATCAGCACAGAGTGAAATTACTGGCTACCTCTGGTTCCTTGGATTACAGATCTCTTGTCAACACCACAGTAGTGAAAGTGTGATTAAATAATATATTGTTCATACCTTATAATGCCTTTTACATTTGATGGATTATTATTCCACACCCTGTATTATAATAGACATTGCATAAATTGTGTTAGGCTGAGTCCTTAGTTGGAATACTAGCCCAAACTCTTGTCTGTACACATGCTCCCACATGAGTTTTTTAGCACTACATGTTGATGTGGGAGCAAGTGCAACCTAGGATGGATTGGCACTCGGTTCAGGTTATTGTTCTTTTTTAATTTCTATGCTACTTAAGTATAATCTAGCCAAACAATCATGGATTGGATTAAACAGGGTTAGAAAACAAATGGATGAAACATATTCAATCTGTATTGCTCTCTTCAGTTCTTCTATTTATATTTATTTTTTTAATTTTTAATGATTGGGCTAGTCTAAGTAAAATTTCTGATATCCTTTTGACATGTGGAAAATGAAACTGGAACCAAGATTTTCGTCTGTGGCTTTTGAAACTAGTGAATGATTCTATAGGTTTCTTCCTTGGAGTGATTCTTCTACTGGACAGTAAATTACTCAGTGATTTATCAGTTTCAACCATTCTTTGCTAAGCCCACAATTGGTATGAGTATTCTACCATTTGAATCTGGAATTTCAAACTGTGTATAGCTCTTTTAATCAAATATTTATTATTTCTATTGAAACACTGAAAAATATTATTACTATGCCTTCGTTAATGTCAAAAGCCTAGTAAAAGTGTTTACCCAGAGTGTAAAAGTTTTTAAAACAGAAACTGCTTGCAATAATTCACCTCTGACCCCCAACAGCATAACAGAAACTCACTACCATGTCGACAGCATGAAACATTGCCATGGAGACCTCATGTCCTCCACTAGCATGTGACTCCCTTAGATAAACCTATTATTAATTACTCAATTACAGTACTGCCTGGAAGGCAAAACTTAAGTCACCTTCAAAATCTTGCTATAGGGAATGAAAAAACAAACCCATGTAATTATGACATTTACAGTAGTAATCTGTCAACTATTTGCAAGTTTTGTCTTAAATTTTGCTACTATCATCAGCTATACTGCCTATAGAATACAGCTCCCTCATAGCATCCTTTTAATTAAAGCTAATTTGATTTTATTAAACACTAAAACCAAGTTATCTTCAAATGTCACAGATGGAATAAGAGCTTACTCAACTGAAGAAGGTGACCGCACCATTTGTTTTTTTTATGTACAGTACTGAAGGATTTGCGCAGTCCATGCTTAACTAACCTTGGTTAATGCTGTGAAGAAAAAGGAGTTTGGTCTTCCAGAAAGTATAGGCACATTGAGGCCATTGCCTCACATCTTCTGCCACCATTATTTTATTTCTTTATAGACCATGTCACAACACAAAAGCTACTACAATCTCAATATTAATATGCATCTAAGCCAGAGACACCTTTTTTCTTGAATCAATAAATTGGTATTTCATTTTGACAATTTCTTTAGAAAACAGTAGTTACTTGTACCTAGTGGCTGACTGTTTTTGTATACATTCATGCTTACATATTTGAAAATGACTTTCAAAAAAGTA